>NW_028270143.1:64499805-64651182 GCF_037043375.1 Chiloscyllium plagiosum | reverse complement strand
GCCAGGGTTGGAGGATTTGAGCTATAGGGAGAGGTTGAATAGACTAGGGCTATTTTCCCTGGAGCGTCGGAAGCTGAGGGGAGATCTTACAGAAGTTTATAAAATCATGAGGGGCAAGGATAGGATATATAGACAAAGTATTTTCTCTGGGCTGGGGGAGTGCAGAACTAGAGGTCATAGATTTAGGGTGAGAGGGGAGAGATATAAAAGAGACCTAAGGGGCAATGTTTCCACTCGGAGAGCGGTACATGTGTGGAATGAGCTGCCAGAGGGAGTGGTGGAGGCTAGTACAACTGCAACATTTAAAAGTCATCTGGATGGGTATATGAACAGGAGAGGTTTGGAGGGATATGGTCCAGGTGCTGGCAAGTGGGACTAGATTGGGTTGGGATACTGGTCGGCATGGACTAGTTGGACTGAAGGGTCTGTTTCCGTGCTGTACATCTCTGTCACTCTATGACTTTGACACAGGCCTGAAAGTTATTATTATACTATTAGTGCAATGTGACTGAGCTCACAACCTTTCATGATCAGTTTGATTGACAGCTTTAAGTGCTTTTCAATTTAACAAAGTGGAATCAAGAATACAAATATTTATTGTTGTAAGGGAAGAGGTATTTAAAGGAAGTGAAATGTAGTGAACAACTCTTTATCAAGAGCTTTTTTCTTTCTACAGAATTTTACTTAATCTCAGCATGGTGAATTCTGGGTGATTTGGTATAGAGAGTGCAATGTCAGTGGTGCCTTTTCCACAGTCCACTTTCGCATTTTGCAGCCCCTATGGCTGTAATCAAAATCTTTCTAGAGGTGGTATGCTTAATTCCTGTGTCATTCTGCCAGCTCCTTTTCGCTTTCAGGAACCCAAGTGTGAATGTCAGGGAGCCTTTTGCCCGAATCAGGTTTGCAGAGCTGGGAATTGTCCCATCTCTGGGCTCCCAACCCAGGAGCGAAATGTTAGGCCTTGGTGTGTATTAGTGAATCGAAAATGAACAAACGATTACAAGTCATGAACACAGATTGATTTTTTAATTAGGTAAAAACAATGACTGCTCATCATGAATAATCTGACAGATCATCTATTATCACTTTACTGTAGTTGACGTAACACATTGGAGACATTTTTTTAAAAGCAGCTATTTCAGCCTCTGACTGATTTCAGGACCATTTACTCATACTGTTGCATTGGAACAATACCTTTCTTCAAACCACTGCACAACCTGGAGATTGATGCACATTATATGAAATAAAGCACTGAAAATGGAAAATTTGAACATCACAAAAATCTGATTTTATGCTAGCTATTAGTCTTCTTTCCTCCTCCAAAAATGTTCAAATGGAGGACGAGCACGGTTCCAGTCCTGACACTTGTTATTTTGTCTGCACTTGCCACATGAGCCCTGCAAAACTGTCACCAAGTATATGCAATATCATTAATACAATTTAAAAATAGAGAATTTAGATGGGAAGGAATGTGTGATTGCTGCCATGAATAAGGGGCAATCTCGTTATTGTAATAACAATCTGAAATATCAGCATAATATTCACTTAAGTTCAATAAATCAGTAGTTAATCATAGTGTTGATCCATCAATCTTTTGCCATTTATCCTGTCAAAATCTTTCATTACTTTGAAACTTATATTAGGTTTCTCACCTTAGCCTTTTTTGTTACTGTGAAAAAAAAAATTCATCTTTCTTCAAAATAAAAACCAGTCATTTTCAATAAGTGTTTATTGCAGTGCAGGATTAAAGTCACATTTAGGTCTGACCAGGTAGATTTTTATTAAAATATGGTATTTTTGTGATAATTTTCTGCATACTAGTTCAATAATTATCAGATTAATTGATTTGATGTTCATAGCATATGATGTTGGGGTTTGAAAACACACCGATGCTAGTACTTGCACATGACCAGAGCCTTTCGGCTGCATTCATCGTACGTTTCATGTTGACAGTTGGGTGCTCTGTCAATGTTAGCTTTTCCTGACTGAAAACAAGATAAAATATCGCCACTTCCATTCTTAATGCCTTACTATCCCTCAGCGTTTCTTTTATCCAACCTCATTTGTTCATTATGGGTTCATTAATGTACACTGCTAAAGGGTGATTAGAGTTTAAAGGATTACTTGGTAATTGTGGAGCAGAGGGAGCAGAGAGCAAGAAGTAAGTCAATGTTAGCTGACTAGCTAATGCCACAAACCAAATACTCCTGCCTAGTTCATGTAGGAATTCTGAATATTTAATGTAAGAAGCTATGCCAGAAGCTTAAAAAGGCTTACCATGCTTCCACTATTGGCCACGTTGTGTGAAAGACAAAATGCAGAGCTGTGCAGCTGGAAAAGATCACCGAGATAGAGTGGGACAATGTTATGAGGTTTCCATCCATATATTCTTCCTAGACAATGTGTGATTTTGTTTCCTTTAAAAGATGAGTGTTCCGTTTATTTTGCAATATCTTGGAAAATCAAAGTAGTGCAGTATATTGTGGAGATGTCTGAGAGTGATTCTTGTAGTCCATGATACGTCAGTACATTGTGAACTTAACATGCTTGAAATAATTTTTTAAAAGTTGTGTGAAATTATAAGAAAAAGTGAAGGAAACAAATATGACAATATTGTTTGTGAATAAATTTATAAAGGTAGAAATTTTAGAAAAATACCGATCGGATTTTTGATAGCAAATATGCAAAGTTTATTAAATAATGCTAGTTCCTTAATAACATAGAAATCTCATTGTTTCTTGTACTCAGTATCATGTGTCATAGCATTGTTTATTAAAAGTATCACTGTTGCTGGAAATAGCCAACAGCTCTGGTGAGATTTGTGAAAAGAAATTCAGAGTTAGTATTTTGGTCAATGATCATTTCATTAGATGAAGTTTTGCACTATTTTGTGTCTTATGAACGGTGCTTATGGAATTCAATTCAATTGTGTGCAGCATTTTTCTACATTGCACACATGTGAGCTACCATGACACAATTTACATTTGTTTATTCTAGGCAACAGGATATTTACAATGATGGACAGCAAACCATCTCAGTAGCTATAACTTTGCCACAGCACACCACACATATAGTAAATATTCAGCAAGAATTATGCCACAAACCATTGTCTAAAATGTGCTGCGTGCAGGAATTCTGAATATTTACTGATGAAAGCAATTCAAAGAGCTGAAAAAATGGTTACTGTGCTTCGAATGTAAACTAAACTCTTAGCAGTTGGATAGGCAGACTAATTAAAGAATCAATCTGTGTTCCTGACCTGGAATCAACTTGTCTATTTTCAATTCACCAGTGCACATCAAGGCCTGGCATTTTGCTCCTGCTTTGGGAGCCCAGAGATGGAACAGTTCCTGCAAACCTGACCCGGGAAAGAGTCCCCCTGAAGATCACGCTTGTGTCCCTGAGAGCAGAAGGAAGCTGGCGGAATGAAACAGGAATCAATGCCTCCAGACAGAGTTTGAGTACAGCCTAAAGGGTTGCCAGGTGTGAAAGTGGATTGTTGGAAAAGATTACATTGATGTTGCACACTCCATACCAACTCACCGACCATGGATAAAAGGTTTACTGTACTTTGAATAACTGGACACAGGATATCATCTTCAATCACATAAGTGTCTCTACGTCTTTAATTTGTTCTTTGCAATTAGTTCCTTTCAGGTGGGAGTTGATAACATTAATAACACATTGATATTCACCATTGTATTGAAATTCACCATCAACAGAGATATCCGGGAATTGACAGAAGAGAGAAATTCATCTTTGTTTCCATGAAGAGTGAAGACTAAGAAGAAAGGTCACATTAAATCAAAGTTAGATATGCCCGGTCAATATTTTTCTATGCATAACTTAACAAAATATCACAGCTAACTAACCAGACCTAAGCTCTGCAGGCCCACCATAGACAATTGTAAACAGTAGTGGACATTTAAACAACTTGAAGGAGGAAGAAGTTCCACAAATGTATGCAGTCTCAATGATGCGGCAGTCCAGCACATTACTGCACAAGACAAGGCTGCAGCAGTTGCAATCATTCAACCAGAAGTGACCTGTTGATGAGCCATCTCAATCTCCTCCTGAAGTCCCTACAATCACTGCTAACCTTCAACCAATTCAATTCACACCACATAATATCAGGGTAGGCTAAATACAATATTAACACAATAAGTGCCAAAAAACATTTTCACCACATGACTGCCAGGTAGTAACCATCTCCAATGAGAGAAAAGCGAACCAACTCCCTTTAATATTCAATGAGTATTATGATCGCGGAATCCTGCTAGCATCCTGTATGACTGTAAATTGAACTCACCACCAGGGATGGATCTGGGTAGGATGTTCTTCAGAGGGTTGGTATGGATATATTCGGCTGAATGGTTTGTTTCCATACTGTAGGAATTCTATTCTATGGGATAATCCATAATTTATACAAAATGCACTGCAATAACTCACCAAGGCCTTTGGACAACATTTTCCAAATTGATGATTTGTACCACCTAGAAAGATAAGGGAACCAATGCATGAGAACACTGCATCTGTAAGTCCCTTTCCAAAGCGCACACCATCCTGGTTTAAAACTATATATAAGCATTCCTTCATTGTCACCCAATAGAAATCTTGGAATTCTCTTCCCAACAGTACTGTGGGTATATCTGCACCAGGTGAACTGCAGCAGTTCAAAAAGTGAATTCAACAGGAATTTTTCAAAACAAAGGCCATCTCCTATTGTAGAATTTTTTAAAAAAAGTGTATTTGGGCAGTTACTGTGTTAAAATTGGCTCCTGTGTTTCATATGTGGTAACAGTGACAACACAAGCACTTAATTGGGTGTAAAGCATTTTCAAATATCCAGTGGTCATAAAAGGCACTGTACACATGCAAGTTTTTATTTTATTTTTAAAAGAATTGTTTTCTAATATCATACTAAAAGTTCACTCAGTTGAGGTATATGCCGTTATAAATGGTTTCAAAATTTGTCAAATTTTGTCAACCTTCCAGCTACTAATCTTTGCATTATAATATTAATAAATACTTAGAAACTGTTCCAAAATCTTATCTGGTCTATGCCAATTTTTTACACCAATCAAAAGAAGTGAAAGTTATTTTCAAGGATGCTTTGACTGCAAATTGTCAGTCACAGAAGCAACAAGTGAACACAATTGAAAGAGAAATCAGAAACAGTTTTTGGACTTATTCACAAGTAACAACTCTGGGTTTGAGAGCCCAACATGGGATATAACTTTACGTTGAACCTTACTGTTGAATTTTGACATTTAGTTCCAACTGCTAAGAATTACATTGTGTGAATCTGAGGTTCAAACTAGGAATTTAATAAGACCAACTGCCAAGCATGTAAAAGTATCCAGCTGGGTTGCCAGGGATTTAAATGCATACCACTGCAAAACTGACAAGAGAACCAGAAACCAAGTATTTACTGAATCACTCGGAAATAAATTTTAAAAATGCAATCCCTTCCATCTCTGCTGGAAATCTTTGGTGTGACAGAAAATACCATCATGAAAGTTGCTTTGCTGCATATTGATACCATTCTATTTTTAACCAGATTGATGCTGCCGAATGTGAATGAGGTAAAATTCTGGTGTTTGAAACTTTTTGTAAAAATATTAAGAAAACCCTGGTTATAGAACAGTCGAGATCGGCTTCCAGTCAAATCAAAAGCATATTCACAGACAACATTAAAAACACAAAAAAAATCGAGAGAACAAATATGGAATGCAGTCGAGAGTGTGGTACTGGAAAAGCACAGCAGGTCAGGTAGCATCTGAGGAGCAAGAGAGTCAAAGTTTTGGGCAAAGGTCCTTCATCAGGAATGAGGCTGTGAGCTGAAGGGGTGGTGAGATAAATGGGAGGGGTGTGGGGCTGGGGGGAAGGTAGCTGAGAGTGCAATAGGTAGACAGAGGTGGGGGTGAAGGTGATAGGTCAGAGAGGAGGGTGGAGCGGATAGGTGGGAAGGATGATGGGCAGGTAGGACAGGTCATGAGGGCGGTGCCAAATGGGAAGGTTGGAACTGGGATAAGGTGGGGTGAGGGGAAATGAAGAAACTGGTTAAATCCATATTGATGCCGTGGGTTTGGAGGGTCCTGAGGCTGAAGATGAGGCATTCTTCCTCCAGGTGTTGGGTGGTTAGGCAAATTGTTCTTATTTTCAAGAAGAAGCTAGATAAGTATGTGACCGTCAATATGGAATGCACCCCTGTCTCTGAGTCTCTCTGCATCTCTTCCTCACTTTTTCACCTTTGAGGTCAATCTGACGACTGCCTCTTTGACTAAACTTTTGACCAAACTTGGCATCTTTTGGGGTCTTGGTGCCAAGTCTTGTTGGGCGCTATACAAATGCAAGCTGTTCTTATTGTCAAGGAGAAGCTAGATAAGTACACAATTTTCAAAGATATCAAAAGATATGTCAATTCAATGGTAAATAGTAAAGGTAGGGTGGGGAATGTGGTGCTTATTGGTGGTGAGTGGAAGCTCATACCAAGCATGATAACCAGAATAGACCAGTTAAGCCAAAGGGTCTGTTTCTGTGCCATAGATATAATTTATAATTTATGCACTGCATACAAAGTTATATATTCATGCACAGTATCTCTGGTTGACAAGCTAACACTGTGATGGTGTTGGAGAGAGTACAGAAGAGTTTGTGCAAAATGTTCCAGGGGTGAGAAATTTCAGTTATGAGGACAGATTGGAGAAGTTGACACTGTTCAACTTGGAAAAAAGAAGACTGAGATGACTTCTGATTGAACTACTCCGAATTGGATAAATAAGGAAAAGAAATCCCATTCATGTAAGCATCAAGATTGAGACAGCATGGATTTAAAAGTAATAGTAGAAGGACTGTGGTGGAAGAATGTTTAACCAAGGCATTCAAAGAAAATTAGATGGTTTTCAAAGAAAATTTGACAAAAAAAGTAATTGAAGGGTTATGGAGAGTAATCAGGAGAATGGCACTGGATGAGATGTTAATTTGGAGAACTGGTGTAGATATGATGGGCCAAATGATCTCTTAAGCACTATGATAATTCTGTGACATTATGATCACACTTGATTCAACATTTGGTTCAAAATCTCCCACAAGAATTGGTCCCAAGAGAGACTTGTGAACAAGAGCATTGTTACCTAATCCATATTTAGTAGTAATCCACAGCACAGACCTTACAACTCAGCATGAAGATTGTATGTCTTCTATGTAAGAAATTAATAACTCACTTTAGGAATACCAGTGTGAAGTACAAAACTATTAAGAATGAACTGTCTCTGTTATTTACAGTTGAAACACATGAACTATTTCGCAATCTGGTGCATCAGGAACAATAAGACATTAATGTGTGCAACAATATTATAACGTTGTTTAGTTGTGAGTTGACATAATGGCTCACGCCCGAAACATCAATTCTCCTGCTCCTCGGATGCTGCCTGGACTGCTGTGTTTTTCCAGCACCACATTTTTCAACTCTGGAACTCCAGCATCTGCAGTCCTCACTTTCTCCTAGTTGATCTTAACTTACTGCAAATCCTCTTGCAAGGATGCCTATCTTGAAGAAGCTCTCCTCCTCCCTCTACAAGGATCTCAGTGAGTCGTTCTCTCACTGTACCCTCCAGGTCAGCTTCTCTGCCCTGAAGCTCTTCAGCCACGTCCTGAGACAAACTCGCTACTACAGCCACATCTCTTGCCTCAGCACCTGCCTACGGAACCGACTGACCCCGCATGGACTCCGGACTACATTCAAACCAACACAATTTGGACCCAACCAGGACAACCTGTACCTGCAACAAATCCGAAGCCTCCAACGACAGACCTCCACTCCACGCTTCAAGCCATGCGCCTCCACGTGCACTCCCTGCAGTCAGCCCTGCCCCAGCTCAGGACAACACTCTCCCAGACCTGCAAAGGACCTTTGCTGTTCTTCATCCTCAGAAGGATTCATACACTGAACAAACGTTTTTTTCTAGCCATATCGAACATCAAAGAAAGTAAACACAAAAAACTTTCATGTACTCACCCCCACACTCCATATTCCTTGACCGTTCCAGAACCGTCTTGTGACCTCCAGAACCGCTCGGGCGCCATTGCCCATGCGGCCCCTGCAGCCACCACCGCCGCGGCGAACGGTGATGTCACTTCCGCACCCACCGCCGCACGGACAATAGCCACCACTGACCATACAGCCTCCGCGATCTCCGCCCAGACAACCGCCTCCACGATCACCAGGAAGACCATTGCCGACAGATACACGGCCGCTGCAGTATCCATGGCCACCGGACCAGCGCCGTTTCTGCCTGGCGTGCCACTTCCATCCCCGGAGTGGCCGTCGCCGCAGCCACTTCTGTCCCCAGTGACGTCACTCACCTGCTCAAGGACCACACCGTCCCCCACGTCGATCTCTGCCCCCACGGCCGACTCCACCCCCATGACCGATTCCGCCCCCCACGACTAACTCTGCCCCCACTCTGAGCTCCAGCCCCACACCAGGCCCTAGCTCCCAGCCTGCCCTATTTTCACCATCCCTCCAGACCTCCCCCTCACTGAGGATGAACGATCAGTCCTCAGCAGAGGCCTCACCTTCATTCCCCTATGCTCCCAGATCAATGTGTTCGACACAAGGCTAGATATTGAGCATTTCTTCAGCTGCCTTCGCCTCCACGTCTACTTCTTCAACAAGGACTCTTGCCCACCCTCTGACGACCCCTTCTCCCACCTCCAACACACCCCATCCACCTGGACACCCCGTGCTGGCCTCTTATCCGCCCTCGATCTCTTCATATCCAACTGCCGCCACGACATTGACCGCCTCAACCTGTCCACCCCCTCACCCACTCCAATGTCTCACCCTCACAACACGCAGCTCTCCACTCCCTCCACTCCAACCCCAACCTCACCATCAAACCGGCAGACAAGGAAGGCGCAGTGGTAGTTTGGCGCACCGATCTTTACACCGCTGAAGCTAGACGCCAACTCGCGGACACCTCCTCCTACTGCCCCCTTGACCATGACCCACCTCACACCACCAAACCATCATCTCCCAGACCATCCATAACCTCATCACCTCAGGGGATCTCCCATCCACCGCCTGCAACCTCATAGTCCCACAACCCCGCACCGCCCGTTTCTACCTCCTACCCAAAGTCCACAAACCCGACTGTCCTGGCCGACCCATTGTCTCAGCCTGCTTCTGCCCCACCAAACTCATCGCTGCATTCCTCAACATTGTCCTGTCCCCCTTAGTCCTAGAACTCCCCACCTACGTTCGGGACACCACCCATGCCCTCCACATCCTCCATGATTTTCGCTTCCCCTGCCCCCAACGCCTTATCTTCACCATGGACATCCAGTCACTGTATACTTCCATCCCACATCACGAAGGCCTCCAAGCCCTCCGCGTCTTCCTCTCCTGCCGACCCAACCAGTACCCTTTCTCTGACACCGTCCTTCGACTGACTGAACTGGTCCTCACTCTTAACAACTTCTCCTTCCAATCCTCCCACTTCCTCCAAACCAAAGGAGTAGCCATGGGCACCCGCATGGGCCCCAGCTATGCCTGCCTCTTCGTCGGCTATGTGGAACAGTCCATCTTCCACTGCTACATTGGCACCACCCCCCATCTTTTCCTCTGCTACATTGATGATTGTATTGGCTCTACCTCGTGCTCCCATGAGGAGGTTGAACAGTTCATCCACTTTACGAACACCTTCCACCCCGACCTCAAATTTACCTGGACCATCTCAGACTCCTCCCTCCCCTTCCTAGACCTCTCCATTTCTATCTCGGGTGACCGACTCAACACAGACATTTACTATAAACCGACCGACTCCTACAGCTACCTAGAATACACCTCCTCCCACCCTGCCCCCTGTAAAAATGCCATCCCATATTCCCAATTCCTCCGCTTCCGCTGCATCTGCTCCCAGGAGGACCAATTCCACTACCGAACAACTCAAATGGCCGCCTCCTTCAAAGACCGCAATTTCCCCTCCGACGTGGTCGACGATGCTCTCCACTGCATCTCCTCCACTTCTTGCTCCTCCGCCCTTGAGCCCCCCCCCTCCAACCGCCACCAGGACAGAACCCCACTGGTCCTCACCTTCCACCCCATCAACATCCAGATACATTGTATCATCCTTCGTCATTTCTGCCACCTCCAGACAGATCCCACCACCAGGGATATATTTCCCTCCCCTCCCCTATCAGCATTCTGGAGAGACCACTCCCTCCGCGACTCCCTCGTCAGGTCCACACCCCCCCACCAACCCAACCACCACTCCCGGCACCTTCGCCTGCAACCAAAAGAAGTGCAAAACTTGCGCCCACACCTCCCCCCTCACCTCCCTCCAAGGCCCCAGTGGATCCTTCCATATCCGTCACAAATTCACCCGCACCTCCACACACACCATTTACTGTATTAGCTGCACCCGAGGTGGTCTCCTCTACATTGGGGAGACAGAGTGCCTACTTGCGGAACGTTTCAGGGAACACCTCTGGGACACCCGCACCAACCAACCCAACCGCCCCGTGGCTGAACACTTTTACTCCCCCTCCCACTCCGCCAATGACATGCAGGTCCTTGGCCTCCTCCATCGCCAGACCCTGACCACACGACGCCTGGAGGAAGAGCGCCCCAACTTCTGCCTAGGAATCCTCCAATCACATGGGATGAGTGTAGATTTCTCCAGCTTCCTCATTTCCCCTCCCCTCACCTTATCTCAGTCCCAACCCTCAGATTCAGCAACGCCCTCTTGACCTGCAATCTTCTTCCCGACCTCTCCGCCCCCGCCCCCAACCCCTCTCCAGCCTATCACCCTCACCCTCACCTCCTTCCACCTATCGTATTCCCAGCGCCCCTCCCCCAAATTCCTTCTCCTCTACCTTTTATCTCAGCCCACTTGGCACACCAGCCTCATTCCTGAGGAAGGGCTTATGCCCGAATCGTCGATTCTCCTGCTCCTCGGATGTTGCCTGGCCTGCTGTGTTTTTCCAGCACCACATTATTGTAAACAGTATGCAAAAGATTAACAATTGCATCAGACAAAGGTCAATTATGAGGCTTTAGACAAAGATCTCATTGAAGTCCAAATATTTTTCCATTAATCTAGATGAGTGTAAAAATGTTCATTTTAGTGCTCAGAGGTCAGTCCAAAGAAGGTTCAAACAACCAGCGTTATTATTTCTTTTTTGTTGTTCTTACATTGTGAAAATATGCCTGGAGCTGATGTTAATTTGGTCAGAACCAATTCCCATTTAAACACAGTTGCTTAGCTAGGACTCCAGCAAGCAGCAGGTGAATCTCCCTGGACCTGAAGCTTGAATACTTATAAAAGATAAGTAAGCAAATTCTTTGATGTTTGCTTGGGGGTGATGTGGGTGGCATGGTTAATCTGATTCCCCATTTAGTTGAGTGACTTTTCTTTCTTGACCTTCTCTATTTCTTGCTGCCCTTTGCAGTCACTTGACTCATGGCATTTTGGTGTTCCATTAAACATTGATTGTGTAGGTATAGCTTTTAACCTCAGAGTAACTTCAGGTTGGCATCACAAATACCTTGGCATGGATGAAAGAAATAGACAAACTGACAGTCTTGTCTGAGACTTTGCAGAAAATAACTGGCTCATTAAGTGGTTGTATCCTCTTTAGTGGACAGATGGATTGCCAGAAGTCCCCAGTCCAAAGATTATATTGGTTTTTCTATGTAGTCCAAAGGCCAGCTGACAGTCAATGTTTCAGTCTTACAGTCAACAGCTGAAAATCAATGTGAATTTTGAGTTCATAGAATCAAAAGTTGTTCCAGCACAAAATGAGACCATTCAATCCATCACCTATGCAGCAGCTCTCTAGCAAGTATTATGACCAAGTGCCATTTGCTTGCCCTTTTCCCATACACTTATATGTTTTTATTGAAATAATAATCTAATTCCTGCTTGAATGTCTCAGTTAGCTCTGCCTCAAGCACGTATCCATGCAGTGTGTTCCAAACCTAAATGGCTCACTATGTAAGAAAGGGTTTTCTTACATCACATTTGCCTTGTTAGCAAGCTCTTTAAATCTCTTCTCTTGCATAGGTTTTGGGTTATGATAATACAGGCACTAGGCCACATTGAAAATATGATAGGTAGTTTTTTTTGTTTGATGTCTAAGTTCAGAGAGAACATAAGTGGCATTTCATTATTCTATACAACTAGAATAAGGAAAAGTGCATACTACTGTATTTTATTTCTTACTGTTCATTCAGTTGTCATTTGGAAATAATACTGCTTGTATTATTTCCATATTGAATCCACATGTCAAAGAAGAAAATCACATAACTACAAGTAATGCAGCGGAGTGGCTAGTGCCCAAAGTAACACAAATAAAGTGGATCTCATTATCACTTATCCAATATCAGACAAAATGGAGTTTCCTCCTAGATCTTAGGGAATATGAGATCAGCTAATAAGTGCTACTGATGATACTGGAAGTAGAATAGCTTAAACCGTTTAGTACATGGTAAAAGTACATAGCCAACATTATTGTCTAAACCTGGTATGATTTTGAGGTAGTCATGCAAACTTGCACAAGTCTGCATTGCAAGCAAAATTATGCCAATGAAGATCGCTGTTAAGAGTGTTGGTAACTCAACAATGAGATCAAAAGCGGATCGTAGAAAAGATGAAGATTCACCTGTTCAAGTTCACACATTGAATCAGCAAATTTCAGGACCTGTTTGTTGGAGGATATGAATGGGCAGCAAAGGAGGAGTTAGGGTAGCTCATGTCCATACGAGGAAGATCATCATTGTCACCCCAAGCAACATCTTTCCCAAAAGGAACAGTATCACCTTGATCTCACATAGATTAATCTTCTGTAACCTGCTCTCCAACCGAGGAACAAGATTCAATCTGCTTGTGAAGTATCCATAAACCTGCCATATTCAATAAATGTGTTTCTGGCTCAATTCAAGCTGTGATGACTGACTTAACAAATGTTGTCAGTTTGCAATTATTAAAGTTGTCAGTGCCCTTCTTAGATGTGAAAGTGAGGACTGCAGATGCTGGAGATCAGAGCTGAAAATGTGTTGCTGGAAAAGCGCAGCAGGTCAGGCAGTATCCAAGGATGCTGCCCTCCGTAGATGTGCCAGGGAAAGCTAAAATAAAGGCAAATTGCATAGTTGGTTCTACAGCGATATGGATGAATCAAGCAGAGTCAACACCACTTTTACTTTCTCTTTACACATGCTGCTGTAACTAAAATACCTGTGCTAGGGTCATCATAGGGCATATTTTCTATCCCCTAACAATGCTTTCAATATTTGGACCACAGAGTATCTTGTACATTGTATCTTGGAAAGAGCTAGGAGAGTGAAAATGCTATTCTGCACAACATGCATGTATAATGGGTTTAATTTCCTACTTGTATGACAATAGGCAAAAAATTCTAGGTGTGAATGCTTCTTCTTGAGCTTCAACATGCTTATACAGTTGAAGGCGCTATCCTCATCTTGGTCATGGTAATGTGTTCAGTGCAGGGGAAAAGACAGTCTTACCTCTCCAGTCAATACTCTGTGTTGCCACTGAAGGTAGGTTTCTTCTACAAAGAGACGATTCATATGCATTCAGTGAATGAATAATAGCGTATGTATTTTAGAAAGAGCATTTTATTGTAATTCCATGGTTCACATGGAATTTGTAAGAATGCTTCAGACAGATAGTGTGTTTTAATCTTTGGCCACAGATAATCTTTAATCGATATCAGTATTTTTAATGTTTTCATTTTATGATCCACCCATGCTGGTGCTTGAACATAGTTTGAATTTCTAGTTATGTTGTTTTGGTATTGGATTAATCATTCTCAAGGAAACCTTTCTGACACTCGCAATGTTGATTTTAAGCTGGCGACATAAATGCCACATATTTCGTAAATGAAAGGCTACATTTATATAAGTTCATTTCATGTTTCTCATTCTGCATATTTTCTTTCATTCTGATTACGTTAGGGATGTTCTCCTCATGACTCTTAGTACATGACCCTTCTATAATCCACTTCCCCCTTTAGATATTGGTTGTTTGATTATCTATGAATCTTCACTGTACCCTTTTATCATTGGCTAAGATCTTCCAGTTTTTGGGACAAATCAGTAAATATTCTACATTTGCTGAATGGTCCTACCATTTTTTGTAGAAATTGTGTAGTATACATCTCAGTTCAAGTGAGATACTTTTTAATTCAACCCATCCAGATATACTATGAAGGGCTCTTATGGTACAATGGTAACTTTCTACCTCCAGGCCTGAAGGTCTGCGTTCAAATCCCTCCTGTTTCCTAATATGTCTGAACAGATTAATTAAAATAACTACATAGACACAGTTTGCTGGAGTGAGGATATCCTAAAATTGGCCTTGTGTTTCGTTATTGTAATTGCAGACAGTGGTTGGAGGGATTCTTGTGGCGCCCTGATAGTGTCCTACCTCTGGGCCATGGACTCGGGTTTTAGTACCGTCTGCTTCAGAATTACCATGATATGCCTGGATGTATTTTCTAATCAACCTGTTCAGAGACATTATGACACAGCTCTGAAATAAGTGGGACTTGAACCCAGGCCTCCTGGACCAGAGATAGAGAACTACTGGACAACAAGGGCCCTTTATAACATGCCTGATAGGGTTGATTTAAAAATATTTATCCCTGAATTTATTCATTTTTTTAAAATGGGTAGCAGGTGTTTAGTTGATCAGCAATCTGATTAGCTGCTCACTTGTATTTTTCAGCATCCCAACGTTATTGTTAAAGTATGAGGCAAAAGATTATACACCCCCAATTCATTTGCTACTTTCATTTTAATAAATTCATGGGCCGATTAAATTTTGGAGATAGTGAAATCAAAATTCATGCACAACATATGAAAGATAAAATTAAGTCAGGAAGCTAGTTCATTGTACTCATCCAAAAACAGATATCATCAGAGCAGTAACATTTTTGGCTCTCTATGCAGAAAGGAATTCTATTAATATAACATCGATTGAGGCAGCTGATTGATTTTTGTTTTAAGCTTATCGTCTTGTTTGATAACTCTTCTACTGGTCAGGCAGAGGGGGCTTAGTATTTCCAAATAGGTTATATCAATAGCTCACTGACAGTGTATAGAAATTGGGAATAATTTCCCAAATTCACAAGGCATTGACGGAACTTCACCCACAGAGTGTAATTTAGAAATGTAGTGTTCTTAATTCATCAGTCACTTTGTCACTGAGGCTGCTGAAGTCTTATGTTGTGGGTCATTATTGCTGTGGGTATGATGCACATCCTGTTCAACCATATTAATTGCTTATTTTGAGAAGTGTAAATCGATGTTTTGCTTGAGCCATGTTTTGAACATATTGTAAGTGGAATTGATTTTTTTTCTTTTTTTGTGTCTAAACGAACTTTTCGATAACTTCATACTGTACTCATTTGACCATGAAAGAACCCAAATTGTCTAATTAATTCTGTGGATTGCAAATTGCAAATATGGAGACTAGCTGTAAAATAACTAGTAGGTAGTCACAGATTGTGGGGGCAGGGTGTTTCGTGTTGTATGAGATACTGTTGGTGGGTCTATGTCATTCAGAATTACTGTGAACCATCTAACAACATCTTATGGCATGACAGGCAAGCTGCCATGCACTCATTCCATTCCAACAAAATCCTTCATTAGTGGGTGAGCCGTTGGCTGGGAGGGCATCACAAGGCAGGGCCAGGCAATACCCCACAAAGACATTGTTACCCTAAAAGACCACATTAACAGGTGCTTCCCCAAATTGTCATTAATATAGGATCAATTCTTATTTAAAACATTAGGTTAAGAACAACAAAATATCACAATCCTAATCCATAGCTATTCATTTTGTAGTAGGTGCCAGTTCATTGATTTATTCTATTTGTGTGCATCACTCTCCAAATCCAGGTGTCTGCCGATATTTCCCTCTGTTTTCCAACATCTGTCACTGCATCTGTTCATCTTGGATTCCTTATCTTATTCCACCTGGTCCCAATCTTTAAACAAGAGCAATTCTTAAAGCAAAGTTTTAAATGGCAAAGCTATTTTCCAATTAATCTAATCTTAAATCTTTTAGATTAAATTAGATTAGATTTCCTATAGTATGAAAACAGGCCCTTTGGCCCAACAAGTCCACACCGACCCTCCGAAGAGTAACCCATCCTGTTACCCTATATTTACCCCTGACTAATGCACCTAACACTATGGACAATTTTAGCATGGCCAATTCACCTGACCTGCACATTTTTGGATTATGGGAGGAAACCAGACCATACCCACGCAGACAGGCACCGCAGTTGGAATCAAACCCAGGTCCCTGTCGCTGTGAGGCAGCAGTACTAACCTTTGAGCCACCATGCTGCCCCTTGAGTTAACAAAAGAGTAAACTTGTCAGTTAATAAATGTAAAAAAAAGATGCACATACCTACACTTTAGGAATAAGCACTGAATCAAAAAATATTTACATGCTGAAAAGAAATGCAATTCAATCTCTGAATCATTTGTGAAATGTGGACAGTAGAATAATGGGACTGTTACTGTGGATGTTACCAGTGGTATTGAACATGGTAGCTAAACAGTCATTTTGAGGTTCTTGGCCTTGCAGGTTAATGAAATTATTTTGCTGTTTCCTTTTGACTGGTTTTCAGACTAGCTGGCACTCAGAGAGAGAGAATGTGCAGGACGGTTTCCTGACACAATATGTAGACAGGCCAACAAGAGGTGAGGCCATACTGGATTTGGTTCTGGGTAACGAACCAGGACAGGTGTTAGAATTGGAGGTAGGTGAGCACTTTGGGGACAGTGACCACAATTCGGTGACTTTTACTCTAGTGATGGAGAGGGATAAGTGTGCACTGCAGGGCAAGAGTTATAGCTGGGGGCAGGGAAATTATGATGCGGTGAGGCACGACTTAGGATGCGTGGCTTGGAAAAGTAGGCTTCAAGGCATGGGCACAATTGATATGTGGAGCTTGTTCAAGGAGCAACTTATTGAGTGTCCTTGATAAGTATGTACCTGTCAGGCAGGGAGGAAAGGGTCGTGTGAGGGAGCCGTGGTTTAATAAGGAATTGGAATCCCTTGTTAAATGGAAGAGGGCAGCCTATGTAAAGATGAGGCGTAAAGGTTCAATTAGGGTGATTGAGAGTTATAAGGTAGCCAGGAAGGATCTGAAGAGAGAACTAAGAGCAGCAAGGAGGGGACATGAAAAGTCCTTAGCTGGTAGGATTAGGGAAAACCCTAAGGCTTTCTATAGGTATGTCAGGAATAAAAGAATGACTAGGATAGGAATAGGTCCAGTCAAGGATAGTAGTGGGAAGTTGCGTGTGGAGGCTGAAGAGATTGGGGCAACACTGAATGAATACTTTTCGTCAGTATTCACTCAGGAACAGGACATTGTTGCCGATGAGAATATTGAGTCACAATTAATTAGAATGGACGGCTTTGAGGTATGTAGGGAAGAGGTGTTGGAAATTCTGGAAAGGGTGAAAATAGATAAGTCCCCTGGGCCTGATAGCATTTATCCTAGGATTCTCTGGGAAGCAAGGGAGGAGATTGCAGAGCCATTGGCCTTGATTTTTATGTCCTCGTTGTCTACAGGAATAGTGCCAGAAGACTGGAGGATAGCAAATGTGGTTCCCTTGTTCAAGAAGGGGAGTAGGGATAACCCTAGTAACTATAGGCCGATGAGTCTCACTTCTGTTGTGGGCAAAGTCTTAGAGAGAATTGTAAGGGATAGGATTTATGAACATCTGGATAGGAATAATGTGATCAAGGATAGTCAGCATGGTTTTGTGAAGGGCAGGTCGTGCCTCACAAACCTTATTGAATTCTTTGAAAAAGGTGACTAAGGAGGTAGACGAGGGTAAAGCGGTAGATGTGGTGTATTTGGATTTTAGTAAGGCGTTTGATAAGGTTCCCCATGATAGGCTACTGCAAAAAATACGGAGGTATGGCATTGAGGGTGAGTTGGAGGTTTGGATTAGGAATTGGCTGGCTGGAAGAAGACAGAGGGTAGTAGTTGATGGTAAAGGTTCATCTTGGAGTGCAGTTACTAGCGGTGTTCCGCAAGGATCTGTTTTGGGACCATTGCTGTTTGTCATTTTTATAAATGACCTGGAGGAGGGGCTAGAAGGTTGGGTGAGCAAGTTTGCAAATGATACGAAAGTCGGTGGAGTTGTTGACAGTGAGGAAGGGTGTGTCAGGCTACAGCGGGATATAGATAAGTTGCAGAGCTGGGCAGACAGGTGGCAAATGGGGTTCAATATAGGTAAGTGTGAGGTGATTCACTTTGGTAAGAGTAACAAAAAGATGGGGTACTGGGCTAATTGTCGGATACTTGGTCATGTGGATGAGCAGAGGGATCTTGGTGTCCATGTACACAGATCTCTGAAAGTTACCACCCAGGTAAATAGTGCGGTGAAGAAGGCATATGGCGTACTGGCTTTTATTGGTAGAGGAATTGAGTTCCGGAGCCCTGAGGTCACGTTGCAGTTGTATAAGACTCTGGTGCGGCCACATCTGGAGTATTGTGTGCAGTTTTGATCGCTATACTATAGGAAGGATGTGGAGGCACTGGAACGGGTGCAGAGGAGGTTTACCAGGGTGTTGCCTGGTATGGTAGGAAGATCATATGAGGAAAGGCTGAGGCACTTGGGGCTGTTTTCATTGGAGAAGAGAAGGTTTAGGGGTGACTTGGTAGAGGTGTACAAGATGATTAGGGGTTTAGATAGGGTTGACCATGAGAACCTTTTTCCACGTATGGAGTCAGCTATTACGAGGGGGCATAGCTTTAAATTAAGGGGTGGTAGGTATAGGACAGATGTTAGGGGTAGATTCTTTACTCAGCGAGTCGTGAGTTCATGGAATGCCCTGCCAGTGGCAGTGGTGGACTCTCCCTCTTTATGGGCATTTAAACGGGCATTGGATAGGCATATGGAGGATTGTGGGCTAGTGTAGGTTAGGTGGGCTTGGATCGGCGCAACATCGAGGGCCAAAGGGCCTGTACTGCGCTGTATTTTTCTATGTTCTATGTTCTTATATTTTATCTGCAATGCATAGATGAGTAGTGGGTTTGAATAACCCACTTACTATCCACATTGGATCCATTAACTGATTAAAAAGTAGAGATGAGGCCTTACAGTCTGATTTTAGGAAGCTAGAAAAGAAACTGGCATGCAAGACATCAAAGATAGTAACCTGCGGATTACTTCCATTTCCATAAACTAATGAGTACAGAAGTAGAAAATGGAAAAGTTGGCTACAAATAAGCATGGAACCAGGATCAATGCACATATATCTGTGATTCACTGGGATACTGGGGAAGTAATAGTGTGAACGCAGATGTACTGACCACAATCTTCTCATCGGCCTCAGGTACAGCAGTGGTGCCAAAGATATGATAATTTAAAAGTTACATCTTTGTTCAAAAAGGATGGAGAACCAAAACACCTCCAGGCCTAGTCATTTAACCTAATTGATGGGAAAGCTTGTAGAAATGGTTGTTTGGATTTTACCAATTGTCTGACGATAGGCTGGGTGACAAGAAGACTATTAAAATGGTGGTAAACTCTGTTGGAAAGGATGTCCAATATGTTCCCACTGCAGCATGGACAGCTCATCTGTACTGATTCAGGGCATCTTCTGGCATTTTACTTGTAGCAGAAGAGACTTGGGTCAGCTGAGATGGAACTCCAAGCAAACCAAATTTGTTTCTGACACAAAAATAGGTGAAGGAGGTTTCAGCATGAATTGGACAGGCATTGTGAAATGGCAATGGAATAAGTGTTAAATAATTCACTTTGATAAAAAATGAAGAGACAGATGGTATATTTCTTAATTGCTGAGATGTTGGAAAGTGTACATATCCAAAGCTAGCATGCAGGTGGAACTACTAGTGATGAAGACAAATGGCTTACACATTTTTATCCCAATGGAACATGAGTACACCCCTCCAACCACAACAAAGATAGAACCTCTCTGGTGCTCACCTTCCACCCCATTAATTTCCTGATACAGTACATTATCCTCTGCAATTTCCACCACCTATGATCAGACCCCACCATCAAAGATATATTTCCCTCCACACTTCTATCTGCGTTTTGAGGAGACCATTTCCTCAGTGACTCCCTCATTAGGTCCACGCACGCCACCAACCCACCCACCACATTTGGAACCTTTTGTTGCTGTGGCAGGAGGTGAAAAACCTACAGCCACATCTCTCCCTCACCTCGATCCAAGGCCCCAAAGAATCTTTTCACATCTGGCAGAGATTTTCTTGCATATCTACCCACCTCATCTACTGTGTCCATGGTTTTCGATGTGGTCTCCTTTACATTAGGGAGACAGGACGCCAACTTGTGGAATGTTTCAGGGAACATCACTGGGACGTATGTATCCAACAACTCTATGCCCTGTGGCCAATCACTTCCACTCTCCCTCCCACTCCCCCAAGGATTGCAGCTCTTGGGCATCCTCCATCACCAAATCCAAGCCACACAACAACTGGAGGAAGAATGCCTCATCTTCCGCCTTGGGACCCTTCAACCACACAACATCAATATCGACTTCACCAGTTTCCATATCTCTCCTTCCCCCCATCTCATACCAGATTCGACCCTCCAACTCAGCACTCCCCTCTTGCCCTGTCCTACCGGCCCATATTCTTTCCCACCTATCCGCTCCACGAACCTTTCACTATTACCCCCCACCTGTATCCACGTTTTGTCTTCCCAGTTGCCTTCCCTCTAACCCCACCCCAACCTCCTATCGATCTGTCAGCCCCCCTTCACCTTCCACATTCCTGCTGAAGGGCTTCTGCCTGAACCATTGGCTCTCCTGCTGCTCACATGTTGCCTGACCTGCTGTGCTTTTCCAGTGTCACACATTTTGATTCTAACTGGCATACCCCTGCATACATACTATTCCAAAGAGGACTTGTGGTGCTCAGGAGATGGCTAACTCAAAAGTGTTTGATGATATCTGATAGAGCACATGGAAATTATAGCAGAAATGGAAGAAGGTGAGGGCTTTGGGTTGGTGAAGTTCCTTGGTGCCTAGACTTGTGATGAAAATCCAGCCCATAGGGTACAAAGCAAGGGGAACAGTGACATCTTACAAAGCTCTAACTTAATCTCAATTGGAGTAGTCTACCTAATTCGTGACACCACATTTTACATGAAGGAGAGAGTGCAAAGATGATTCATGAGAATGGATCCAGGGATGAGGGACTTCAGTTAGGAGAATAAATTGAAGAAACTGGGGCTCTTTTGTTTAGAGCAGAATAGTTTGAGATAAGGTCAAGAACCAGAGGGCAGCAATTTAAGATGGTTGGCAAAATGGCCAGAGGAAAAGTAGAAAAAAACATATTTTTAATACAGCATATTACTATGTCATTGAGACAAATTCAATCATTGCTTTCGAACTGGAAGTGGACAATTATTTGAAGATAAATATATGCAAACTTCAGAGAAAAGGTGAGGATTGAAAGTAATTGAATTAATCTTACAAAAAAACCAGCATACATATGAGCTGAATAGCTTCTTTCTTTGTTATAGCTGTTCTATAATTCTGTTTTTTATTCAAATGTGTGACATCAAGAACATTTCGCAGTTGTTTTGCACACTATATTACTTTTTGTTCAAGGAATTAATCTTATCCAAAGGCTTAAAGAGGAGATATTAGATTTTAACAATGGTCCTGAAATTGGCCTCTCAGGTTTGTTACTGTTCGCTCACAGCTGAGTTTAGTACCGAAGCAGAAGTGGGTCCTGCAGATGCTGGAGATTAGAGTCAAGATTAGAGTGGTGCTGGAAAAGTACAGCAGGTCAGGCAGCATCCGAGAAGCAGGAGAATCGACGTTTTGAGCAAAAGTCCTTCATGAGGGCTTTCCTGATTGAGGGCTTTTGCCTGAAACATCGATTTTCCTGCTCCTTGGATGCTGCCTGACCTGCTGTGCTTTTCCAGCACCACTCTGATCTTGAGTTTAGCACCTGCCCATTTGGAAAATTATATGTGGATGTCTACATCATCCCATTGTTCAACAAGTCTGGTACCATGCTAAATTCTCTCCCAATGACTTTTTCATAATTTTTGTCAGGTTCTGGTGGTGTCTGCACTGTTAAATAGTCATTTAACTTTTTTCAAAATAGGTGCAGTTTTACATTTTTTCTTTGAAGTGCACCACCTATCATGTGCCAGACATGCTGTAAATTACAATTTCCTCCTTAAACTCTGTGCAACACAAGGAGTGTGCTATTTAAAATATTAACCATCAATTGCTCACCGTCAGTGCTCTGGTTACACTGAGAAAAAGGACCCAGCTGAGACCAGCAATGAATGGTTGGTCTCAAAGTTCTTCAAATACAATTTGAAAAATTCTTACCAATGATAACAGCCTTCACTTCTGTTGTCACAAAACCAAGTGACTTCTTTTTCAATGTTTAATTGGTGGCTGCCTTGAATAAATGTCAGTGAAGAATTGAATTATCAGCTGAATGTCAAAAACTGCAACCAGACCTTTATAAGTAATCAATGTCAACAGATCATGAAAGCATAAGTTACACGTGTGGTTCTTGAAATGGCTTTCCTTCAAAAAAACATTGTTTCTTAGGTTCTCTCCAACAGTGGATGGCACAAAGAAAAATTCCAGTGCTTCAACTATAATACAAGTAATAAAATGCTGAAATTTCACTGCTTTTATCCAGTACTTTTTATTCTTCCTTCAAATTTCCACTAGTTTCAGGGAGAGAGTGTTTCACTGCTGAGAGAATTGTTCTGCGGTGGATGAGTGATCTTGTTGTTTGCTCAAAATGTTCAAGCCATCATCAGTGTCTTGATTAATGGGGACATTGCCTTAGTGGTTGTGTTAATGGACTAATACTCCAGAGGCTTGGGCTAATGATCGAAAACCAGCAGTTCAATTCCACCAATGCAACTAGGGAATTTAAATTCAATTAATTAAATGTCTGGAATAAAAAGCTGGTCTCGGTAATGCTGACTATGAAACTACTGGATAAGAATAAAACTCCATTTGGTTCACTAATGTTCATCTCAGAGGAAATCTGTTGTCCTTACCTGGTCTGACTTATATGTGACTCCAGTCACTGCCACGTGCTTGACTTCTAACTACCTGCTGAAATAGTCTAGTCAGCAGCTCAACTGTATCAAACGACAAGGAAAAATGTCCAATGCGAGTAAAACTGAATGGGCCACTTGTATTGACCTGGGCATTGCATATAACAATGGCACTCCCAGCCCAGTTAACCCTGTAAAGACCTTCTCATAACCATATGGGGATTTGTGCCAAAATAGGAGAGCTGTGCCACAGACAATTCACTTAACAGCTTGACACAGTCGTACTGACAGAATTATATCTTGCAGCTGTTGGCTCAAATTGCTCTATCATTGTCACTCTGTTCTGTCTCATCTGCATGACAGATCCATCAGAGATAGTGGCACAGTCATACAATAAAGTGGGAATGGATCTAGGATTCTTAGGAATGACTTTGGACCCTTTAGGGTCAATGTTATCAAATCAAACATAAGCAAGAAAATCCATTATTTTATTCATTAACAAGCTGTGAACTTGATACACTTATCTTGAAAGGTGAATGTAACGTTTCACAGTGGGCTGTACACTTGCAGGAAATCCCCAGTAGATTTACTCAAACAAGTTTTTTAAATGTAAAATTAAAATGTAAAATAACCTGCAGGGTCTGGGAAATCCATGTTTGGTAATAAAGACCCTTGCCCTCTGAGTTTGTGCTGACTTCTCTGGTATAGAGTATCTGAACTGCTTGATGATATGAAGGGCTGTGACTGCAAAATTCCATCCTGATTCACTGCTGACCCCTAGAATGAGCCATGTGCATAAGAAATCTGTACCATGTGACCTTGAAGGCTGCAGGTCATTGAGCCTGAGAGACATCAAGTCACATTGCACCATCATATAAACCCCCAGTACCATCTGTCTGGATAGATACAGTCTCCGCTGGTATAGTGCTCTTCATCTGCAGTCAGCTGACATTTGGATGCTATGAAACACCACCTTCTGCTTGTAGCTTCTGTCGGCACACTTCTAACCTTGTCCTGGTCATAAGGATGCCTCTGTTGAGCCTTCCCCCCACCCCTCTACTCTGCTCTCTGTCAGAGTGGCTTCCACCCATCTGCAGTTCCTGCCACTGGTTTGATACAGTGGGGTTTATTCTGCTAACTTGCACTGCTTCGACCAAGCCACCAGCTGAACACCCCTTTCAGGATACCAGCCTCTCAATAAGGAAAAATAGAAGCTTTACATCACCAACAATAACAACTCAGTTATTGACTAGCTGAGATTGATGGTTTATCTGAGTCAGCCAGAGCACCTATAAGGCCCCCTGCCATATGTACTTCAGGTTCACCTTTCCAGATACTGCATGTTCCTTGTGCCTACTGCATGAAAATCCAAAACTGGCCCATTTAGAATATCAATTAACAATCATTTAATTGGTGCCATAGTGGTTGCCAGAAAGCCTCCACTCCCACTCTCTCATTGAAAACTAATTGTAATTCAGAGGTGAGGGTGTTTTCAAATTCAGTCTGCAACTGGTTCCACCAACAACTGAAAACTCAGTCTATGCTCTCGAGCCTTAAGGGAGAGGTGAACACCACAGGGGATACAGTGCTTTATTTCCCCACCCCCCCCACTCTATTTTGATTTAGTCCCTTCCCACTCCCCCTAACCCCCTCCCCTCACATTTGATGTTTGCATTGTCCATAATGGGCTTTGCATGTAAATACACAATTGGACGTGTGTGTTTTTACAGCGGGTGTTTGGTTGCTCGTTAAAAAAAACTGCTAAAGAAGAGTCACAGTGATTTTGGTGATGGAAATGAGCTCAGTTTTATGATAACACTTCTGGGTAGAAGAGAAAAAACTCAGTCCATGATCTTTGCCACAATTACCTGATCAGTATTTTCCTGAAAAGCTCAGAGTCCTGAAAGTGTCCAGAAATCACCTCAGCATCGCACAAGCTATCCTTTCTGGGCGGCAGACATGAGTTAGCTGGTGCTGCTGGGTTTGTATTCTTGTGCAGGGTGTTGCCATACCCTTAGAGTTACCAGTTTTAAACGACCAGTACATGAAGGCCATTTGGCATGGAGATCACCACTGAGGAAGACTGGGGCCTCAGCAGCCTATATCAGGTAGGCCAAGAACATTTTTTTGAAGAACTTAAAATTAAAATGTTGGAGGGGCAATTGCTCTGAGCTAACCACTTGGGCCACAGGAGAAGCCTTCTCCCTCTCACCTTCTCTTCAAATTAAAAAAAATGCTTCATCACTGGGTTACTGCTGGGAGGTCTCCTTAATTGATTGATTGATTTATTGTTGTCACATGTACCGAGATACAGTGAAAAGTATTGCTTGCATGCTATACAGGCAGATTGTTCCATGTAAAGTGCCATACATAGTAGCAGAACAGAGTGGAGAACACAGTGTTTCAGCTGCAGAGAAGGTGCAGAAAGAAGTCAGAATTAACATTTGAGAGGGCTGTTCAAAAGCCTGATAACAGCAGGGAAGAAGCTTGTCTTGAAACTCTGCATACGTGTATTCAAACTTTTACATCTTCTGCCCAAGGGAAGAAGGTGGAACACTGTATAACTGGGGTGGAAGGCAGCTCTGATTATGTTGGTTGCTTTCCCGAGGCAGTAGGATGTATACATCGCTGTTCTGAGTGGGGAGGTCAGTTTTACTGACAGCTTCGTAAATTGGTTCTTAACTGACAATTTCAATATATAAATTTCCTCCCCATATCCTTTTTTTGGGACGCCTGTTAGAAGATGATTGTGCTGTTGATTAAATCCCCCCGCAGTTGGATATGCTCAGGGAGTGAATATGACATGGCTCCGCCCACCTGTTGTGATCCTGCCTCAGGTGGACTGGTAAAATTCTGCTCTTGGTAAGCAGCAGAGGGGCAAGATATCGATGGTTAAAAAAGTGGAATAAGATAAATTCTCCTGGTAATGTAAATGCGAATATAGGTGCCTAGTAGCTGATGGCTCTTGTGGTTTACTGATACTGTCTTGTGTGTCACAGCTTCTGAGTTAAAGCCCAACCTGTCTTGCAGGTGTTTTTTTTTAATTCATTCCCTTGTTGTAGGTGTTGTTGGTTAAGCCAGCATTTATTGCCCCATTACTAATAGCTTAGAGGGCACTTAAAAGTCAGCCATATTGAGTTGTAATCTGTCCATACAGGTTTATTACAATATTGTTTTAGAATCCTGGTGGAGTTAACACTTGCATTTCTAATGTTAACAATGAATTTTCTTCAATTTTTGCTTCAAGTATTTTATATTTTGAACATATTTCAAATTCATAATTTTTAGTCATAAAATAAATCTTCATTTTGTGACATATTCATTTAATATAATGTAACAATATGTTTTAATAATTTTTGTGCACTAATATCTGGAATACAAAAGCAGCCACATGTAATTGTTTACTATATATTAAACATTGTATTCTTATTAACTGTGAGAAGTAGAGGAAAAAATAAATGTAACTTAATGACCATTTGATCTGCGCAGCGTTCATTACTTTGTCAAAGCTATTTTTTACATTGTATTTCTCAATGTAAAGGTTATTTAGAAAAAGGTTCCTGTAAAATCCATTTAAGTCAACCTCTGTTACTTTAGGGTTGTGATGGTAGCATGAAATTCCAGCAATAATTTTGGAATTAACCGTTCTCCGTACTTAAAATTTCATGGCCTATTTCTGCTACTCCAGTTGTAAATTCAGCATAAAAGGAACTTTGGAAACAAAAGTTGAACAATGCTTCCCTACTTTTCAATTCTATCCATGTAAGAATAAAGCCCTGGTTTGCTTCTTTTTGCTTTATAGCCTTGATATCTATGATGCAACTTTTAGTAATTGATGAGTTTATATCCTGAGATCCTTTGTTCCTCTTCCCCACCTAGGATTGAGTCTTCTAAGTAATAAATGGCCTCTTTTTTCTTCATACCAAAAAGCACAACCGCACATTTATCTGTTTTAAAGCTCGTTTGACAATTATTTGCCCGTTTTTCATAATTATTCATGTCCTCCTCAACAGTGTTGCCATTTTCCCGAATATTGACTGCACTTGCAACCTGTGTCATCAGTAAAATTAGAAATTGCATGTTTGATTTAATTTGCAATCTCTAGATAAAATTAAATATCTCTTTGGCAAAACATCTGCTAATTATTTTTGTAGAGCAGTGTGTAGATCTCTGCTTGCCTTGCTATGGAAATCATACAGTGGACTGGTATGGCTGCAAATCATCTTTGTTCTTTGGAGATTAAAAAAACAAGTGGATGCTAATTGACAAAATTAAACAAATTTTTGTTTCTGTAATTTTTGTTCCCGACGATGAGCATTTCCTTCCATCCAGCAGAGATTTTCCAGGGGCTCATTGTTTCATCTACAAGATAATTAGCTTGTGTTGTTCTTATATGTAACTTCCATGTTAATTACTTTTTGGTGAAGAATGTTTAAAGCCTTTCAGTTAGGCTGTTCACTTTCTTTTACTGATAGCCTTTCATCCGATATTCTATATTTAGGTTGTCATGAATATTCCCATTTGCATTTGTTAACATTCACTCCTAGCAAACATCTGCAGAATCCGACATGTGGATAGCTAATGTCCTGATATATCACTGTGCTGAATGTCTGGATATGACAAAATGTTGCAATTGTTGCTGTGACAGCATCTACCTCAAGTGATATCATTGTCATCTGACAACTCAGTACAAAAATAAACTGCATCTTTTGATACTTCTGAAGTAAATAAATGAATTAGATAACATTAAAGAAATCATGTTGTTTCATATTTCTACAAATTTAAAGCAAAAAAAGTCATTTTTCTGCATTGCTGGCATTACAATTAAGTCTTAATAGTCACAATGATGTGAAAAACATGACAATTTTTTCAGTAGTACAAGGCAGAACTCTGATGTTTAATAATGCACTGGGTCCAGTCATTGATTAATGTTTCATCTGGGAGAAATGGGGATAAGGACTAGAAACAAACATTCTGGTAATGTGATCAATCAGATATTGTCCAACCATTTGTGCATTGGCATTTTGCAAGATAATTAGAGATCTGCATTATACTTTCAGCTTTCTTTCCCCATGCCATCATTCAATTATTTGTTCCTGAATTAAGTGATGCACATTGACTTGAATACTTTGATAAACCTTTGCTGTGTTTCAGATCACATAATTGATGCTGCAGCTGCTGTTAGCATTCCAAGTGCAGTGTTTTCTTTGTAACAGCAATTTTAATCAACATAAATTATTTTTGTTAAAATTAACAAAGTGTGGCAGCAACCATTTTTAGAGATTAATTCATCTCAAAAGTTGATAATGACACCAGGCCCCTCTTGAATTGTGTTTAGCGACTCTAAGGGAAACATTTTTTGATTCCCATCCGAAATATTAAGACTCGCTTCGATATTCCAGCAGTTTGATGGGGAAGCAGGGTCTGTGTGGACTGATAAAATTGTATTAAATAAATCTCCATCTCTAATTCTGACAGAACATAAATTCTACTTATTACTTTGGGTGAGATTCTTTAACTGTGACCGGGTGGCCATAACCAAATAACAATTTATCACAAAATGTATTTTAATTAGCAGAAATAGTTTTAGTGTCGTTGGTGCTGAGAATTTATTTAGGAGCTCATATAATTTGTGGAAAATTTCTATCCGATACTTGTTCACTGTAGCAACTATACATAGAGTCATAAAGTCATGGAAATGTACAGAACGGAAACAGACCCTTTGGTCCAACTCGTCCATGTTGACCAGATATCCTAACCTAATCTAGTCCCATTTGCCAGCACTTGGTCCATATTCTTCTGAATTCTTCCTATTTACATATCCATCTAGATGCCTTTTAAATATTATAATTGTACCAGCCTCCACTACTTCCTCTGGCAGTTCATTCCATACACGCACCACCCTCTGCGTGAAAAAGTTGCCCCTTAGGAACCATTTAAATTTTTCCTCTCTCAGCCTAAACCTATCCCCTCCAGCTCTGGACTCCCCCACCCCAGGGAAAAGGCCTTGCGTATTCACCCTATTCCTGCCCCTCATGATTTTATAAACCTCTATAAGGTCACCTCTCAGCCTCCATCGCTCCAGGGAAAATAGCCCCAGCCTATTCAGCCTCTCCCTGTAGCTCAAATCCTCCAACCCTGGCAACATCCTTGTGAAACATTCTGAACCCTTGGGCGGGATGGGATTTATTCCTCGGATCCTCAGGGAAGCTAGGGAGGAGATTGCCAATCCTTTGACATTGATCTTTAAATCGTCATTGTCTACAGGAATTGTGCCAGAAGACTGGAGAATAGCAAATGTGGGTCCCCATTCAAGAAGGGGAGTAGAGACAATCCTGGTAATTTTTGACCAGTGAGCCTTACTTCTTTTTGTTGGTAAAATGTTGGAAAAGGTTATGAGAGATAGATTTATAATCATCTAGAAAATAATAATTTGATTAGAGATAGTCAGCATGGTTTTGTGAAGGGTAGGTCGTGCCTCACAAACCTTATTGAGTTCTTTGAGAAGGTGACCAAACAGGTAGATGAGAGTAAACCGTTTGATATGGTGTATATGGATTTCAGCAAGGCGTTCGATAAGGTTACCCACAGTAGGCTTTTGTACAAAATGCGGAGGAATGGGATTGTGGGAGATATAGCAGTTGGGATCAGTAATTGGCTTGCTGAAAGAAGACAGAGGGTGGTGGTTGATGGGAAATGTTCATCCTGGAGTCCAGTTACCAGTGGTGTACCGCAAGGGTCGGTGTTGGGTCCACTGCTGTTCATCATTTTTATAAACAACCTGGATGAAGGCGTAGGAGGGTGCATTAGTAAATTCGCAGACAACACTAAGGTCGGTGGAGTTGTGGATAGTGACGAAGGATGGTGAAGGTTACAGAGAGACATAAATAACCTGCAGAGCTGGGCTGAGAGGTGACAAATGGAGTTTAATGCGGACAAGTGTGAGGTGATTCACTTTGGTCGGAGTAAACGGAATGCAATGGGCTAATGGTAAGATTCTTGGTAGAAGACCTTGGGTGCTTCATTAAGGTTGAGTTTGGGCTGTAGTCTCTGGCAACTCAGAAGCTGCATAGGACTTTTGTAACTGTTGGGTAAAGGAGACTGCCATCCCATAATGTTAGGTTGGATTTGGATCCAAATCCAAAAGATGGAAGGCTAATTAAGAGCGTACCAACATCCAATGTTTCCTGAAATAATTCTTTTTTCTTCTGAACAGTAAAAACGTTACTTCACTTACTACTGCACGAATCTGCTGCTCTGCAGGGATAAGTGCAGCTTCTCCAGGAGCCACCAAGTTAGATGCAGCTAATTAACCCAGGGAGATAGGATTAATTTTTCTGACAAAAGGTCATTGATCTAAAATGATAACCTCCCTATCATCTCTCTAAATACTGCCTTTTCAGTTTTATAGATAGGGCTTTAACGAGAGTATCACGTTGAAAGAAAAAACAGAGCCAGTTCTCTATCTATGTTGATATTCTACCTCTAACACTGAAGCCACTTGTCCCATGGCATTACCTTTTGTAAAATACCTTGTTGAGCACCTTCTAGAAGTTCAAATGCAATAATTCTCCTGCTTCCCCTTGATCCACTTTGGTTGAGATTTCCTTGAAAAACTCTAATAAATTAGTCAGACACAATTTCCCTTTCATAATACCATGCTGACTCTGCTTTATTAGATTATGATTTTCCAAATCTTCTGTTACTTTCTCAATAATTGATCCCAATACTTTTCCAATTATAGATGGTATATAATTGGCCTATAGTTACCCACTTTTTGCTGCCTCCCTTTTTGAACAGGGGTGTCACATTGGCAGCTTTCCAATCCTCTGGTATTTCTCCAGAATCCAACAACTATAAAAAATAATAATACCAATTACTATCTCTGTTGCTGTCTCTTTTAGGATCCGAGGATGCAAGCCATCCAGGCCAGGAGCTTATTTGCCTTTGGTTCCATTTGTTTGACTAATATTACTTCTTTAGTGATTGTGATGGTATTTAATTTCTCCCCTGTGTTCTTAATTATTAATGGAATATTTGAAATATCTTCCATTCAAAGATTCATGTAACATATTTGTTTAACTCCGCTACCATTTCCTTGTTCCCCAAAACAACTCTCCAGATTCATTTTCGAAGGGGATTATGTTCAATTTGACCTCTTTCTGCCTTTTAATATTTAACACAGATCTTTTTGTCATGTTTTATATTCTCGCTTATTTGCCCTCAGTTTATTTTCTCTGTCTTTACTGTCTTTTTATTCCTCCTTTGCTAGATTCTGAATTTATCCCAGTCTTCAGGGCTATCATGGACTTTCCTGTATGCTTTATCTTTCAACTTTATGCTCTCCTTAACCTCCTTAGTTAGCCATGGTTGGTTTATCCCTTTCTTAGAAGCTTTTCTCCTTACTATGATATATTTTTGCTGAGAGCCATGAATTGCTTACTTAAATATCTGCCGTTGCTAGCTTACTCTCATTCCTGCTAATCTATCCACCCAGTTTACTTAAAATAATTCTATCCTCATTACATTATAATTCACTTAAGTTAAAGGCAATTGTTTCTGTCCCAAGTTCCTCTCTCTCAAACTGAATATTCAATTCTATCATGTTATGAACACTACTTTCGAAAGGATTGTTTACTCGGACGGCATTTATTAAACCTGCCTGAATTACTCATTACCACATCTAGGATAGCCTGCTCCCTGATTGGCTCAGTGACATATTGCTCGAGGAAACTATCACTAATACGCTCTTTGAATCAGATTCATAGCTACCCTACCCTTTCCAATTTAATTAATCCAATCAATATGAAGATTAAAGTCACCTGTAATTATTGCTTGATTCTTTTTACATTATTACTATTACTCCTAATACTTGTTGCTTTATAGCCTTTCCCACAGAGTGGCTACTGTTTGGGGATCTGTACGCTACTCCGACCAATGTCTTCATTCCCTTCATAGCCTCCACTAAAATTGACTCAACATCATCTGAGCCTAGATCATAGAGACATAATCAATCCAACTCACCATGCTGACCAGATATCCTAAATTAATCTAGTCCCATTCTCACAACTGTCATCATTTCATTTCTTATTAACAATGATAATCCACCACCTTTTCTGTCCTTTCTGTCTTCCGAAAGGTCAAATATCCCTGAATGTTATTTCCCAGTTTTTACTTCCTTGTAACTTTTTTTTCTGTAATGGAAATTGGATCATATCCATTTACCTCAATTTGTGCCATTAGTTCATTGGCCTTATTCCGAATAATTTGTCCATTAAGAATCAAAGCCTTTAAGTTTGTTCTATTCTTGAGTTTCCCCACACTTTTACTATTCCTTGGTACAATATGATGTTAACACATTCTGTCCCTTTTGTTTTCTGGTAACAATTAACCCCATCACTAATCTGCAATCCTGTCTTTTCCTTAACATTTGAATTTCTAATTTTTCATGCAACTGAACCCATTACTCCATTATTTAGTTTAAAGCCCTATCCATAAAACTGAAAAGGCAGTATTTGTGGAGAGGTGATGGTGAGGTTATCGTTTCAGGTCAATGATCTTTTGTCTGAAACATTAATCCTATTTCCTTCATATCACCAATGTCAACTAGTATCCCTCACCTCTATGAGCACTATTTTAAATGTACATACCAGAACTATAATTGAAAGCTTGTGCTGGCCAATAAAAAACATTTCAGTTCTATCTTTGCCTTTTCATTTAAAACTGCACATGCTGATACGACATAGGTTGATGTAGAAAACTGACAGTTAGTAGTAAAATGAACCTTGATGAGAGTATTGCCCACTATAACACAAGAACGTACATTACCCACATCTGCCTGCTCAGGACAGTCAAAGTCAAGAGCTACTCTTCATATGGAGTGAGGGAGCCAAGGGCTGCGCAGCATACCTCCCATTCTAGTCTTTCCTGCCTTATTCTGGGCTGCTTTCCTTCTGGACTGAGAGAAAGGTATTAATGGACATGAAAGTGGATGGCCTAACTGTTTGAGAATGTTCCAAATGAGTGTGTAGATGGCATGCAGCATGAATGTTGTCAGGGGTTGGGTTGGATGAGTGTAACAGAGGGGAGATGTTGCAGACAATAGTGAGAGCTTGAGCCTTGCTGGATGCTAAGATAGAGGGAGTGTGAGGTATTAGAAAGAAGATAGTAAACCTTATTCTGGCTGGGTAGAGACAGTCAATCACCTTTTTCCTAGAGTGCTGGACATTTCGCTGGATGGCCGAGACTGTTTTAACCTGGGTGACAGTCTTGGCCCAGGCTGACATGGTCTGGTGCCACAGCTTCCATTCCTGGGGAAGAAGACGTCCTGCCTCTGCAGTACTCCATTTAGCAGGACCTCCAGGCCCCTGCCTGCATTGTGAGATGTTGGTTTCCCCTCGTCTGAGATGTACATGGCAAATGTTCAGAACCATGCAGGGCAGCTCTGGACTGATAGTGCTTTTCCAATGCACAAAGGGCTTTTAACAGATTGCACAAGTGCAAGGGATGCTGGTGAATCCCGGAAATTCAACGAATGGCAAGAGTTTCCAGGAAAGGCATGTAGTAAGCTGTGGCAGAAATCAGATCTGAGAGATGTCATTGGGATGTGGTAGACAATTAAGGAATCAGGTTTGGTAAAATTGGGCAAAAGAACTTGCCAGGCCTTGCGGCAACAAACTTTCAGAAACGTCAATAGTACTTTGGACATGGCCAAATAAATGTGAGATTGACTCCAGTGTTAATGTTCCAAATTCAATATGACTCTTCTTCAGAACTGAGAAGCAGCTGGAAACTGATGGTTTTTATGTTGTTGACAAAGGAGGAAGTTGAGCAAGTGGAATAGCTGATAAGTGTGCCCAGATCAAAAGACAAAGAGATTGCTAATGGTAGTAAGGAGGGATATAGATGCAAAAGATGTTTGAATAGTAGAAAATTGTTTTGACGAGGGCAAACATTTGCAAACAAGGCAATGGAGGAGAAGGGAGTGTGATCAAAATGGAGGCCACTCCAAAGTTTGGAACTCAAGATTGAGTTCTGAAAGCTGTAAAGTGTCAAAATGAGTTGCTGTCCTTCCAGTTTGCTGGCGAATTGCAGCATGCCTAGGACAGGTATGTCAGTATGAAAGCAAGATTGTGTATTTCATTAGCAAGCAACCAAAAGTGTTCTGAAGGAGGGTCACTTGATCCAAAATGTTAACTCTGATTTCTGTTCACAGATAATGCCAGACCTACTGAGCTTTTCCAGCAATTCTTGTTTTTGAACTGAAAGGTCAGGGTCATTCTTATGGACTGAGTGGAGATGTTCAGTAAAGTATCCACCCAGACTGTGTTTGTTCTTACCACTTAAATGGAGATCACATTGTGAGCAGTCAACTTGTGAACAAGATTGAAAGAAGTGCAAATAGGATGCTGCTTCACCCAGGAGGTGTTGTTGAGGCCTTGGATAATGAGGAGAGATAAGGTAAAAGGGCAAGTGTTACACACTCTCCAGTTGCATGTGAAATTGTCATGAGGGTGTGGAAATGTTCAGCGTGACAGAGAAATTGATCAGAATGTCACCAAGAAACAGTTCTTATAAGAAGTAGTTCATGAGATCGTTGACATGTTGGTATTAATTTTGCAAAATTCCCTTCATTAGGGGAAGTTTCAGTTAGTTTGGAAAATGCTTTATTCGAAAAGTGCTAAGGGAAGAGACTGAAAACTGAACACTACAGGCCAGTCAGCTTAACATCTGTCATGAGGAACAAGTTAGAAGCTATTATTCAGAGCAGTTCACTTAGATAAATTCAAGGTAATCAGAGAGAGCTAACATGGTTTTGTGAAAGGGAAATTCTGTTTAACTAATTTATAGGAGCTCTTTGAAGAAGTAATATACAGTGGATAAAGGATAACAATAGATATGCTGTACTTAAATTTCCAGAGTACATTTGATGAAGGACCACATCAAAGGTTATTACAGAAAACAAGACCCCATTATGTCAGGGGCCATATATTAGCATGAAAATCCCAGCTAACAAAAAATGGAATAGGCACAGTGAGTAACATTCTGGCTCGTAAGATGTAGCGATGGTTTGCCACTGGGATCAGTGCTGGGGCTTCAACTTTTTATGTTTTCATATGAATTGTTTTGGAGGAAGGGACCAAAGGTATGGTGAGTGAGTTTTCTGATGACAGAAAGGTAAATAGGAAAGTAAGTTGTGAAGAGGACACTGGGAGGCAAAGATCTTGCAAATTGAGTACAATGTGGAAAAATGTGAAATTGTTTATTTTGACTAGAGAATTTAAAAAAAAAACTTGTTATTGAAATGGTGAAAAATTGCAGAGGGATCTGGGTGTCCAGGGGCACTAATTATAAAAGATTATATTACAGCACCAGTAAATAATTGGGAAAGCAAATACAACATTGTTATTTATTGCAAGGGAGATCAAAAGCAAAAGTCACAAGGGTATGCTTCAGTTGTGCAGGGCATCAGTGAAATCACATTTGGTGTACTGAGTATTGTTTTGGTCTCTTTATTGAAGTAAGAATGTAAATGATTTGGAAGCACTTCAGAAAAATTTTCGTAGACTAATACCTGTAATTGTCCTCTTATCTTGTAAGGAATAGTTAAACAGGCTAGTTTAGAGTCTATTGGGGGTTTAAAGGAGCAAGAAATTACTTTAGTAAGACATATATTGAGATGGTCTTGGTAAAGCATGTTTCTTCTTGTGGTAGACTCTAGAACTAAGGATCACTGTTTAAAAATAATTAACCACCCAACTAAAGCAGAGATAGGAACTTATTTTTCTCAGTGAGGGTTGTGTGTCTTTGGAACTCTCTTCCTCAAAAAGCAAAGGAAGGAGATTCTTTGAATAGTTTTAAAGGAAAGGTAAGTTCTTGCTAAGCAAGGAGGTGAATAATTATTGTAAGTAAGTGGGAATGTGGAGTCATCAGATCAGCAACGATCTTATTGAAAGACAGGGCAGGCTTGAGACACATCCCCCGAATTAATAAGAAAATCATCCCTACCTTTGCTACATCCCAGTACTCAAAGTTTGATTTAACAACCTGAAGCCAAAGTTCCTTGAGCTACAGCCACTGACAGGATGGTTGCCTTAAATCACAATAGTATCCACTAGCTTCTACTAAAATTATTAGTGTACATAGTTCTGCAAGATTAGTATAGAGCATGCACTTTGAAACATCACAGGAAGATCACAATGCAATGCTGTGTTTGTAAATATGGGTATCTGGTCCAGTTTAGTAACGCCAATCTGTTCATGTTGCTCTATGACAGAATGCTTATTGGCAGATAACCTAGCTATTATCCTGGAATAAAATGCATGTTTTATACCATTATGTCACATGCAATTTTGAGCATGCACAATTATTTTGTGTTATGCACATCAAATGGGTATGCATTCGAATTTTGATGCTTATCCATTGGCAAACCACCTTTGAAAGTAGACTGAACAAATGAGACCAAGAAATGGAGTTATCTTAATTATCCTTTGTATCCTAAGCCAGTTGTTATCACTGCAACTGTTATAGCTGAAGCCCATACAATATGCACCTTACATCTATTCGCTACATTAATTGTACCTTTACTCATCATACAATAATATCTGTCAATACTGGTTTTCTCACGTATTCCAAGTTGAGAAGTAAATTGTAAATTAAGTTTCACACCATTTCATGATGTCCTGTACATGATAGATTTTGTAAGGATGCTTATGATACAATGATAGTGCCCCACCTGAGTTCATGTCCCACCTGTAGTCTCTATGGTAAATTGGTTGTGTCCCTACTTAAGGAACAATAGCCAGATGGTCTGCCTGCCCTAAAAAAAATGTTATCACATGGGCAAACAGCTTGAATTTATGAAATGAACGCAGAAATTGCTGGAAAAAAAACTCAGCAGGTTTGGCAGCATCTGTGGAGATAAAACAGAGTTAATGTTTTGGGTCCAGAATTCTTCTTCAGAATTTTAGAACTAATTAAGGATCACTGGACCTGAAATGTTAATTCTGCTTTCTCTCCACAGATGCTGCCAGACCTGCTGAGTTTTTCCAGCAATTTCTGTTTTTGTTTCTGATTTTCAGCATCTGCAGTTCTGTTGGTTTTTTTGGTTTTATGGAAGTTTTCTTTAATACTGCAAATGAACTATTGTGTTCAAATACAACATTATAATTAATATTATAGTTGCAATCTTAATTGGATTCATCAGGATTTCTGTGATATGTAACCTTTCAAATAGTATTTTGAAATTATGCATATGAATAATTCTAAGATAGTTTGAATGCAAGGTATAAAAATATATTTGGACAGAAAGCAAGTATGTACAAGTTGCATAACCGCATATATTCCAAAAAAAAGGCTGAATGTTTCAGATAAAGATTTGTGTTAAAAATGCCACTGAGTTTTTTAAAAAATCACCAAATATCTTCATTTAAGTTTTCATATGCACATAGCAATATTTTCCACAATTTTGATGTTAATTGATAGTATATCAGGTCAGCATAGACTGGTTGGACCAAAGGGACTGTTTCCATGCTGTACATCTCTATGACTCTAAGAGCTATTTTATCTCACAATTAGGCCATGTGCAGAGAGAATCAATCGGGATCACCATGGCATGGTATCAGTATTGAGGGGAGGAAGGAATTTAAAAAAAGAGGGAGCCATGTTCTATTCTCATCAAGATCTGCTTTAAAAAAATGTAAATGTCTAGTCTATTACAGTGTAACAGTGTGAGATCATGATGCTGTGTGAGATAAAAGATTTTGAAAGTTCTCTAGCTGCATTAGGGATACAACAAGTTATATAAAATGTGTGTTAACATGACCAAGCAAAGGTGCAATAGATTTATGAGGTTATTTACCTTAATTGCCTTTAATGAGAAACAACTGCAAGGATAAAAGGTAAGGAAGTAATTTAATTGTGAGGAAGTTTGAGGAGGAAGAGTAAAATCAGTGTGAGGCAAGTAATTTTTGTTTATTGTAGATGCATTTGAACACCACTGAGGGGGACAAATAAATTAATTTACTATGGTTGTAGTCTTCATGTCCAGTTAATGACTGGGGACGAGCTTCGACATGCAGTTTTAAAGAAAATTCTCCATGTGTTTCTCTTTAAAAATGTTTTGGTTCCAGTAAAAAGTTCCATTAGCTAAAGAAACTCCAAATGTTTATTAAAGTGCAATTTAGCTACACCTCAGTACAGCCTTCATTCAAACATTGCTAAAAAGAAGTAAACCCCAGACAGCAGGTTAGAATGACATCTCTTGGCAGCAAGGCTATACTTTATTAAGTGTGGTATGAAAAAAGATGTGCAAAATAAAAATCAGTATGAATTGGGGGGAAGACTTTCCACTATTGGAATCATACCAAGCACCAAAGAAGGTGATCATGGTTGTTGGAGGCCAGTTGCAGGATATCTGAATCATAAAATCCCTTCCGTTGTGGAAGCAGGCTAATCAAGTCGACATTGACCCTTTGAAAAGCATCCCACCCAGACCATCCCCCTCAGACTATCCCTGTTTTTCCCATGGCCAGTTCATCTAACGTGCACATCTTTGGAGTGTGGGAGGAAACCAGAGCACCCAGTGGAAATCCACACAAACACAGGGAGAATGTGTACACTCCACTCAGACAGCTGCCTGCGGCTGGAATCAAACCCACATCCCTGGTGCTACTAACCACTGAGCCACCATGCCGCCCAACTCTGAAGATGTTCCTCCGGGAAGTGTCCTAGTCAATGATCTTAGCTTCTTCATAAAACAACCTTTCCACCATTGGAATGTCACAACTGAGGATGTTTGCTGATGACAGCATAATATTCAGCACCTTTTGTGACTCCACTGATACTGAAGCAATCTAAATCGAAATACAGCAAGACCTGGACAACATTCAGATTTGGGTTGATAAGTGACAGATAATATTTTTACCACCCAAGTGCCAGACAATAATCATCACCAACTTTGCTCCTTGATATTCAATGGCATTACTGTCACCGAATTTCCTGGGGATTACCAACAACCAGAAACTGAACCAGCCATATAAATACAGTGCCTACAGAACAGGTCAGGGGCGAGAAACCTGCAGCAGCTCGACTCCCTTGTCCACCATTTACAAGGAAGAAATCAAGAATGTGTGGAATCCATCCAAAAGCCTGGATGAGTGCAGTTCAAACACTCAAGAAGCTTGATACTATCCAGGACAAAGCAGCCCTGCTTTGTCCTGGATAATATCAAGCTTCTTGTGTGTTTGAACTGATTGGCATCACATTCACACACCTTTGCTCCTTCCACCGCTGAAGCTCAATAGCAGCAATGTGTATCATCTGCAAGATAAGACCATAAGACATAGGAGCAGGAATTAGGCCATTCAGCCCATCAAGTCTGCTCCTTCATTCAATCATTATAAGTTTCTCAACCCCATTCTCCTACATTCTCCCCATAATCTTTGATCCCCGTAACAATGAGGAACCTATCTACCTCTGTCTTAAATATACTCAATGACCAGGCCCTGGCCTCCACAGCCTTCAGTGGCAGTGAATTCTATAAATTAACCACTCTCAACCTCCAAAACTCTATCGAGTATATACCCACAGTATACTCACGTTATTCCTGGGATCATCTTCGTGAACCTCCCCTCGACCCACTCCAGGTCCAGTACATCCATCCTGAGGTACAGGGCCCAAAATTTCCTACAATATTCTAAATGTGGTCTGACTAGAGCCTTATAAAGCCTCAGAAATATATCCCTGCTTTTATATTCTAGTCCTCGCAAAATAAATGGCACCATTGTATTTGCTTTTCTCACTACTGACTCAACCTGCAAGTTTACCTTAAGAGAATTCTAGACTAGAATTCCCAAGTCCCTTTCAGGTTTCTGAATTTTCTCCCCATTTAGAAAATAATCTATGCCTCTATTCTTCCTATCAAAGTGCATGACCTCATACATTCCCATGTTGCGTTCAATCTGCCATTTCTTTGTCCACTCACCTAACTTGTCTAGATCTTTCTGTGGCCTCCCCTCTTCAATACTACCTGTCCCTCCATTTATTTTTGTATCATCTGTAAACTTAGCAAGAATACTCTCAGTTCTTTCATCCAGATCATTAATGTATAAAGTGAAAAGTTATGATCCTAACACTGTCCCTTGTGGAACACCGCTAGTCACCAGTTACCATCCTGAGAAGGACCCTTTTAACCCGACCCTCTGTTTTCTGCCAGACAATTAATCTTCTACCCAAGCTATTACCTTGCTTCTTACACCAAGGGCTCTTATCTTACTCAATAGTCTCGTGTGTGGCACCTTGTCAAAGGCCTTCTGGAAGTTCATCTCTCTTCTCATTGTTCTATCTGCTAACCCTTTCCAAATACACTGTCCTCATTTGTGTTCTGGAGACTTTAGTAATCTCTCCTGAGTTCTCCTTTCTTGTCATTTTTCTCAGACTTTTCCATGCAGTTGAATCCACTCCCTACATGCCAATCTGCTGCTTTTTACCCTATTTACCATAATACTTCTTGGAGTTTTACCCTTCCCTTACCCCCAATTCTAATTTAAAGTCCTGTTGACCATTCTATTTATCTTTTTTGTTAGAAAATTGGTCCCAGCTCGGTTCAGGTGGAGACCATCCCAACAGTACAGATCTCTCCTGTTCAAATACTGATGTCAGTGCCCCATGAAAAGGGGGCCCTCTTTCCTGCACCACTCCTTTAGCTATATGTTTACTTCCTTTATTCTCACGTCCCTATGCCAGTTTGCACATGGCTTGGGTAGTAATCCTTGAGGACCTGTCCTTTAATTTAGTTCCTAGTTCCTGATAATCCCTAAGGAGGTTCTCTTTCCTAGCCTTGCCTATGTTGTTTGTCCTGATGTGGACTATAACAATTGGATCCTCCCCTCCCACTGCAATATCCTTTCAAGCCACTTAGAGATGTCCTTATCCTTGTGACTGGGCACGCAACATACCATAACAGTTTATCAAGGATACTGTCTATTTTCCTAATTATAGAATCCCTAACAACTACCACTTTGTCATTTTGCTCCCCTGTCTTGAATGGCCTCCTGTACCATGGTGCCATCAGCTAGCTCATCTTCCCTACAGCCCCATCCTCATCCACAAAGGGAGTAATTACCTCATACCTGTTGGACAAGGTCAAGAGCGGAGGCTCCTTTGTTCCTAAATGCAGGATCCCTCTAACTGCCTCACTTACAGTCATACCATGCTGTCTCTGATCACTGGCCAAATTCAATGTAATTAATCTACCAGTCATGACCGCCTCCTAAAACCATTTTCTTCTTAATTCATTCAAGATAAGCAGCAGAAATTCACCAAATCTCCCACAAAAGCATCTTCCAGACCTGTGACCACTACCAAATTCCCCTCCAAGCCACTCACTGTCCTGACTTGGCAACGTATTGCTGTTCTTTCACTGTTCCTGGGTCAAATTACTGGAAGTCTCTCACTAACAGAATTGTGGGTTAACCTACCGCAAATGGACTGCAGTGGTTCAAGAAGGCAACTCACCACTATCTTCTCAAGCACAAGAGGGAACCAGCAATAAATACTGGCCCAGTTAGTGTCACCCATATCTCATGAATTAATTAAAAAGAAAATGGTTAATGCCTTACCCTGATATGCAAGTGTCCTGAGAGTCAAATCGAGTCATAGAGATGTACGGCACAGGATGTTTTGTTCAAAGTGAACAATCTTTATTAGTGCAAACATGTTAACAGAAGTCCTACTTATATTAATGATTGTAGGGGCTCTACCAGTTAATACTTGAGCAGTAAATTTATATTGTTACAAAATGTTCATTTGGCCAGTTGCTTTATTTTCCCTTAACTCTTTTCACTTTATTTCCCAGTATCGACTTTCCTAAATCACGTTGCCATATGACTCTGTCTTTTCCCACATAAGCTTGTCTTCTCTTGGTTTGATCTTTCAGATGTCAAGTTCTCAGAGCCAAACGTCTCTTTTTACCAACAGGCCTTTGAGCCATGTGTCTCCATATCGCCATTTATCAGTCTCTGCTTACAATGTACATTTAAGGTGCTGGGTTATTTTTATATTTTCCACAACAGTGGTTGTGGTCAAATAATGTAATTTAGAACATTGGCTCAATAGCACAGCATTTCACTGGGCATTGAGCATTAGGGTATCACGGAGAATAAAGCTAAGTGACTCCCTTTGATATCCAGGCTGTGTATGGCATCAAGGACCCCTAGCAAAGCTGGAGTCAATGGGAATCTGAGGGAAAATTCTCTGCTGGTTGGATTTCTGCATGGCACATAGGAAGGTAGTTATGGTGGTTGGAGCACAGTCATCTCGGCTCCAGGACATCTCTGGTAGGAGTTTCTCAGGGTAGTGTCCTTGTCTCAACCATCTTCAGTTACTTCACCGACGACCATCCCTCCTTCATAATGTCAGACATAAGGATGCTTGTGCAATATCAAGCACCATTCACAACTTTTGAGAAACTGAAGCAGCCTCTGCTCAAAGACAAGACCTGGACAGTAACCAGGCTTGGGATGGCAAGTGGCAAATGTTATGACCCATTGGGATATTTGTCATAAATCAAATCCCACTATTCCTGGCCTCGTACCAAATTCTTTTTAAGATACGGTTTTCCAATTTAGCTCACGTTTAGATCAAAGTTCATAAAGTGCACAGATGAGATTTCTGTACTAAACAAGAATTAATATTTATTGTAAGTAATTAGACAATAGCTACAAGTAAACAGCTTTAAACAATTAAGATGTAATTAACAGCTTAATTGTCATACAACCCTCTCCACCCCCACCATCATCATCAAATGTGGCCTACACAACAGTCAGTACAGTGTTCTTTACTTCCTGGTTCCTAGTTGAGGTGATCCCACTTCAGCTAACTTGATGTCGAGTTGTCTTTTTCTGGAAGCTTTTTCTGGCTTGTAAGGAGCACAAAATGACTGATGCAGTTTTGAAAATGTCTCAGATTTATTAATCCATAACGTCACAGCTTAGAGCAACTACAGTAGGAAAGGTAATTGGCTTACTTAAAATTTAAACTGTTTTTTTTATTGCAGAGGAACAGCAGCTTCTGCAGAAAAACAATATTCCCTTCTTTGACTTTATCTTTGTGCTTCTCTGTCTCTGTGTCCCTGTAATTTGTTTCCGCTTCCAACCTGCCCAGTTGGCTGAGAAGAAAAATCATCTTGTAAATAACTCCTCTGCCTTTGATGGTCTGCACATTGCAAGAGGAGAAAGTGAGGTCTGCAGATGCTGGAGATCAGAGCTGAAAATGTGTTGCTGGAAAAGCGCAGCAGGTCAGGCAGCATCCAGGGAACAGGAGAATCGACGTTTCGGGCATAAGCCCTTCTTCAGCCCGAACGTCGATTCTCCTGTTTCCTGGATGCTGCCTGACCTGCTGCGCTTTTCCAGCAACACATTTTCAGCTGCACATTGCAAGAACCCAAATCCACAAATAGAGTGCACAATAGGTAAGAAATTTCTTGCTGTGAGCTCATGCAGCAATCCTGGTAAATCCTTGTTTTTTCAAAAAGTAATTTCTCATTTCAGTCCACAGTCTTTAACAACTCAAAAATAAAAAGACACAGTTCTTACACAAGTAACATCTGAGGCACACAAAGGCCTGGCAATGACCATCTCCAACAAAACAGAAAAAGGTGATCCAAACTATTATCCCTTCAATTCAATGGCATTACCATTACTGAAACCTCCACTCTCAACATTCTGGGCATTTGCCTTGACTAGAAACTAAACTGCACTCATCATATTAGTACTAAGGCTATGAGAGCAGGTAAAAAACTAGAAATCATGTGGCAAGTGACCCACCTGCTGTCTCCTCAAAGCCTGTTCACCTTCTCGAAGGCACAAGTCATGAGTTTGATGGAATACTCTCCATTTGTGTGGGTGAATGCAGCTCCAATTTCAGTCAAGAAGCTTGACACCATTCAGAACAAAGCAGCCTGTTTGATTGGCTGTCGATCCTCAAACGTTCAGTCCCTCCACCAATGATGTTCATTTGCAGCAGTGTGTATGATCTATTGTGCGCAGTTTTGGGACCCGTATCTCAGCAAGAATGTACTGGCCCGGAGCATGTTTGGAGGAGGTTCACGAGAATAGTCCCAGGAATGAAAAGCTTAGATTAGATTACTTACAGTGCAGAAACAGGTCCTTCGGCCCAACAAGTCCACACTGACCCACCGAAGCGCGACCCACCCAGACCCATTCACCTAACACTACGGGCAATTTAGCATGGCCAATTCACCTAACCTGCACATTTTTGGACTGTTGGCGGAAACTGGAGCACCTGGTGGAAACCCACGCAGACACGGGGAGAATGTGCAAACTCCACACAGACAATTGCCTGAGGCGGGACTTGAACCCGGGTCTCTGGCGCTGTGAGGCAGCAGTGCTAACATATGAGGAATGTTTGAGGACTCTGGGTCAATACTCGATGGAATTTGGAAGGAAGAGGGGGAATCTAATTGAAACGTACAGAATACTGAATGGCCAGGATACAGTAGATGTTGGGAAGGTGTTTCGATTGTTTCCACTAACTCGGACCCAAGGGCACAGCCATGGAGTAAATGGAATACCTTTTAGAACAGAGATAAGGAGAAACCTGTTCAACTAGAGCGTGGTGAATCTATGGAATTCATTGCCACAGAAGGCTGTGGAGAGCAGGTCATTAAGTGTATTTAAGACTGAGATAGATACATTCTTGATTATCAAGTGGATCAAGGGCTACAGCGAGAAAGTGGGAGAATGGGGTTGAGAAATTTATCAGCCATGATTGAATGGCAGGCTGAATAGCCAGACTTTTGCTCCTGTGTCTTATGGTCTTAGCTAAAAGATGCAATGCAGAAATTCACCAAGGCTCCTGAGACAACACTTTCCGAATCCATGACCATTACTACCTAGAAAGAGAAGTGCAGCAGATACATGAGGACACCACCATCTGTACATTCCCTTCAAGCCTTTACAAAAGCCTTTATAAAAAGACCAATTGGGGCATAAGCAGTTCCAGGTAAGTGACCCTATCAAGTCTTACTGGATATGTTGGTCATGTCCATTTCCAGAATGGTAAATGTGCCCACAAAGTGGGGGGGGTGGGGGGGATTCCTGTCGCATCTATACCATATTCTTATGACTTTGTCCTCAACGGTATGTGATGTATTTTCAAACTCATTGGCTAATACCAATATTAGTCTTTCAAAATCATTTCCAGTCTGTATTATTTTATATAATCTGGTTATTATACGACATATGTTGTATAATAACATATGTTGTGCAGTTAGTTTTGGTAATTATTTGAACGTAATCATTTAAATGACTAGTGCAATTGCAACAGTGCTTGATGCTGCACTCAGTTTAATATGAGCAAGCTTTAAACCGGTAGCCTTCGTGTCTGAGTAACTGTCAGACAAGTGATGCTATTGAAATTTTGAGTATATCAGAGTTAAACCTTGCTTTGTTGTTAACCTGATGTCTATATGTCACGTTCACTGGCACTTACTGGATCACACAATTGTGTACCCTGGATGAGTTTTCACCTCTCTTAGCTCAAAAGTATCTTGGTTATTATGAACAATTCAAATGGCAGCAGAGATCCAATCTTGGAAATATTTAGTTTCTACATATTTCAGCTCTGAGGGGAATTTTATGCATTGTCCATATCTGTTCACACAGAATATCTGCATAGTGGTTTCTACATTAAAAATGTATGTGTCTTTGTGTAAGCTATCTAATATCTGATCAGACTAACCAAATTTACATAGAGAGTCAATCATGCTAAATGTCTGTTTTGTACAAGATCAAATGTTTACATTGATTTATTATACAAAAAATTGATCACACAATGCAAATGTTTACATTGAAAGTAAATCTTCAATAACGTTGATTATTTATTTATTCTCTTAAATTCGTTTTGCTGCAACCATTCTAATTTTGCCCGTGTCTGATCATATAGATTGAGCTCTCATTCTAACCAGGATCTGTGAAGTTTGATAGTTCCGTTGTAGGTTTTGGGATGGAAGCTGTTAGTGTTAAGTATTTTGTCCTTCTGTGGTAGACGTCAACTAAAGTAGTCCCCACCCTCCTCGAGCTTATATCTCCACGCTTCAGGCTCTCTGCCTTTATTCCTGATGAAGGGCTTTTGCCCGAAACGTCGATTTTACTGCTCATCAGATGCTGCCTGAACTGCTGTGCTCTTCCAGCATCACTAATCCAGAATCTGGTTTCCAGCATCTGCAGTCATTGTTTTTACCTAATTGATTTTAACCCTACTGCGAATCCTCTTGCAAGGATGCCTGCCTTGAAGAAGTTTTCCTCCTCTCTCTACAAGAATCTCAGGGACTCCCTCTCCCACTGCAACTACTCTATGCTACTTTCTCCCCACCCCCACCCTCCTCTAGCTTATCTCTCCATGCTTCAGGCTCTGTGCCTTTATTCCTGATGAAGGGCTTTTGCCCGAAACCTCGATTTTACTGCTCCTCGGATGCTGCCTGAACTGCTGTGCTCTTCCAGCACCACTAATCCAGTCACTGTAATCAGTCATTTGATGTCGGCAAACAAAGAGGCCTATGAACATGTCAGAGGAAGATTTTTTTTTGAACTAGAAATCTATGTGTTAGTTTGAAATCACACAGTTGCTTCAAAGCTTTCATGCTATTTTGCAAAATAACTATTGTGTGTATCCACTCTATTATACTGAACGTTGTCATCAACTACCTAAAATCGCCTTGCAGTTCTCCTTTATTTAGGTAACTAAAGCACGGCAAAACTGATAAAGATTTTCTCAATATTTTCTGAGCTGTTATCCATGAAAATTGCATGTTTCACGTCTCTATTGGACTTTTTTTTTAACACTTATACTGATTAAGTGCTTTATGCCTGCTTGTAAAACAGTAAGGGATCATTAAAACAAGTGCATCAAGACTGGCTCTGTGTTGGTCGAAGCGTAGATTGAAAAATGTTCTCATGATTTATTGGCAATTTGTGGACTTGAGCAAGTGTTCTGCAAAGAGATCACCCATTCTGCATTTGGTCTCCCCACAGTACAGCAAACTGCTTATTTGGTAAGGCAAGGAGTTTTCTATTTATTTACTTGCGGACTGCACGGAGCATGATTGCTGCTGCTCATGTTGACGCGTGCTGTTGGGGAATAAAAATCAAAGCCACTGCCTTCCTCACTCAAAACAGAAAGGAAAAATAAACCAATTAGTGCAGAAGGATACTTTTTTCAGACTTAAACTATAATGTGGATAGTTGCAAATGGAAAACACTGCAGGTACTGGAAATATGAATTAATAACTGAAAATAATGCCAGTGCTCAGCAGGTCAGAAAGCAACTTTGGAGAAAAGGGATTTAGTGATGCTTTTGACTCTAAGTGAATGAGTTTTGAGTGAGTTAAAATCACGCCCAACATTTCAGGTTAGTTTCAACCAAAGACAGATCATTAACTCTTCGTATGGTGTTGTTTGTCTTCCTTCATTAGAATCTTATTGAATTTAATTTCCATTCTAGTAAATGATTATTGTTTATTGACATTTTCAGATTTGGAACAAATTGAAATGTACTAAATTCAGCTAACATAGATGTGCAAACTGAATAAGTTCTTAAATTCATATTTATTAAACATCTGTCTATTTAATATCATATTAACAGCTTGTTAGTAAATTATAGACATTTACAGCACAGAATCAGGCCATTTGACCCTTCGTGTCCACATTGATTAACAAGGATCTGATTCAACATCCCATTTTCCAGCTCTCGGCCCATAGCCCTGGAAACTATGATAATAGAAGTGAATATCTAAATATCTAAATACTGTTTCAATGTTACAAGAATTTCTGATTCACCCACCCTTTCAGGCAGTGAATTTCAGGCTCTTATAATCCTCTGGGTGAAAACATTTCTCCTCAATTCTCCTCTAAGCCTTTTATGTTTTAACTCAAATCTTTTGTCTCTGGTTATAGATCCCTCTACTCATAAAAAATCATCCCTGCTTATCCATCCTATTAGTGACCTTCATATTCTTATACACCTCTATCGGGTAGCCTCTCAACGTTCACTGCTCCAAAGAAAACAACCTTAGCTTGTCCAATCTTTACTCATAACTTACACCCTCCAGCCTAGGCAGCAGCATCATACATCTTCTGTCTCTAGTGTAATCACTTGCTTCCTACAATATAGAGACCAGAATTCCAGCAGTTCTCCAGTTGTGGCCCAGCTAGGATTTTATACAATTCTGACAGACTTCCATTCTCTCATATTCTATGCCCCAGCTAATAAAAGCAATTATATCCTAACAAAAAATCCAAGAACTGTGAAAGCGAGAAATCAGAAATTGCTGAAGAAACTCAGCAAGTCTGGCAGTGGTCTGTGGAGAGAAAACAGTGTTAACATTTTGGATCCAGTGACCCTTCTTCAGATCCCATTGCCTTATCTACCTACCTTGCTACCTTCAGGGATCTGTGGCTGTGCACACCACGATGCCTCTGATCGTCTTTAGTTTGCATAGTCCTACCATTCACAATGAAATCCTTTGCCTTGTTAGCTCTCTCTGAATATGGTACCTCAGAAGTTTCTAGGCTGAACTCCATTTGCCATTGCACTACCCACCTGACCAGTCCATTGATAATCTCCTTTATTTTGTGACTATTCTCATTATTTACTGCCCTATCAATTTTTCTGTCATCTGAAAACGTCCTGATCACACTTCCTACCTTTAAGTTCAAATTATTAATGTACAGCACAAATTATAAGGGCCACAGCACTGAGGCCTGCATAACTCTACTTGAAACTAACTTCCAGTTACAGAAACATCCCTCTACCATGACTCTCTGCCTCTTGGCTCTCAGCGAAATTTGGACCCAACATCCTACTTTGCCTTAGATCCTGTGGACTCTTAGTTTCTTGACCAGTCTGCCAAATCAAAAGTCTTGCTAATGTCCATGTGCATCACATGAAAAGCAATACCCTAATCAGAACTCCTGGTTATCTCATCAACAAATTTGATCAAATTTGTCAAACATAACCTTCTCTTAACAAATCCGTGATGACTGTCCCTGCCTAATTAGCATCTCGGCAAGTGCAGGTTCTTTCTAATAATATATTCACCACTGAGGTTAAACTGACTTCTGTAATTTCCTGGTTTATCCTTTTCTCCTTTTTATAATAATCGGACAACATTCGCAGTCCTCATTTCTCTGACAGCTCATCTGTGGCCGAAGAGGATTTGAAAAAGTACCAGTGGCTCTCATATATTCTCCCTTCCATACCTCATAGCCTAGGATATATCTCACACAGGCCTGCAGATTTATCCATGTTTAAGACTGCTAAACCCACACCCAATCTCGTCACTCTATGTTAATTTCATGGACTATTTTACAGTCCTCCATGCTGATGACTATACCACTGTTAATCCTTTTCCATTGTGAAGACCGGTGCAAAATAGTCAATGAGGATTGCACCAACATCTTCTGGATCCACATACCCATAACCCCCATGTTCCCTAAAGGGCCCTACTCTTCCCTAGGTATTCTCATGCTATTAATTTATTTAATTAACCACTTGGAATCTGCCAATGCTAACTCTTTTGGCTTTCCTGATTTCATTTTTAAGAATCCGCCCCCCCCCCCCCCCCCCCCCCCATTAGTTTTGTATTCCAAATACTGTGACGCGCTGAGGCCTCGGTATCTGAGATGACATCCGAGGTTTTCCAGTCTTGCACCCGTCCTTTCTCTTGAAGCAAACCTTTGCTATTTACTCCTTGAATGCCTCCAACTGCTCTGATACGGTTTTACCTGCAACTTGTTGCTCCCAATCCATTTGAGCCAAATGATAATCATGGGCCAAAGGTCCCAAGTTATAAATTAACCCTTTCTTTTATTTTATATTTAGTCATATTTAAGTTTCTATATCATTAATTATAAAGTTTTTAAACTATACTTACAGACTTATCTTAAATCAAAAGATGTCACAAAAGATGAGAGAAAAAACAATCAGTTACCAAACTGCTCCCCTGTGACTCCACACTTCAATTTTATCGAAGCAGCTGTGTCACCAGTCTGTCTGCTTCCAGGATTTCTATGCCCTGACTGCTGCCTCGAAACCCTGCTCCTGCTACTCTCCTGAGTCTCACAAAGGGCCTCCACTGGTCTGTCTGCTTCTCGGACCCCTCCACTCTCACTGCTCCATTAAACCTCCTGACTGCTGCAGCCCCTGAGTCTCACACAGGTCTGTCACCGATCCGTCTGCTTCTCTCTCACTGCTCTTCCTCCTAAAGCGAGAAGCGAAGGCAGAATAACAAGTTTACTGGCTATTACGTGAGCAATTAAATATGCTATATAATTGGGATGATGAACTTTTAAATATTGTCAGCACTGACACATTGTTGGCAGAATAAACACATTTCATTAGAACGTAGCTCAATTTCGGGACCTATGTCTGTTTTGTGGAATACCTACATAAACATGTGGAAACACTGAAAGGAAGCAAGCAACATAACAAAATGCCACAACTTAGCTTACTGAACCTTGGGATCTGGCATTCACAAGGAAAGTAGGAAGTATATTCCAGGCATTTTGGTTTACTAATCGAGTATTTTAAGTTTTAAACAAATTGAGAGGAATAAGAAAGAAATGATGACCATATGCCTAATTGTAAGTTTAAGAAAGATTGTGTGTATTCCCTAAAATCTTCGTTAATACTGTGGAAAGCTGGAACATGCAAACCAGGCAGTTCCCACACTCTGTCCTTATTCTGTGCAAAGTTAACTGGCTGCAATTGTCACAATTACCCTGAATATGTATGGGCTAGTGAGAGGAAATTTGACAACGGTTCTCCTTGATTAACACATACCTTCAGGTTATACCTGTGAAATGTACAGGAAGAGAAGTGGTGACTTGCACTAACTGCAGCTAATTCCACCCAGTGCAAGCTTTGTTGTTGGGAGTGGGGTTGATGTGCACCCACATTTCAAGTTTATGAACTGAGCTGAACTTTGCATCTGTCTTTAGTTATAACTTATCTGAAAGTATTTAATGTCAATTTTGCACATAAAATCAGTAGCCTTGCTCATTTTCAGGACTCAATCTAACTTTTATTGATGATTTTATGTGTACCACTCTTACTTGAAATTCCATATGCCAGCCAGTTATGTTTAATTGTTCACATGAATAGATCTGCATGAGTTTTTTAAAAAATTAACATGAGAAGACAGTATCCATTTATTGTACTCTATTTACTTGTCCCTGAACATGAAAATAGATGGTATGGAACTTTAAAAATGATCTTTATTTGTTTTCGCATTTAATCAATGGTTCATTCAGTTGACCTACAAACAACAGAATGGATGGAGTGTCAGATTTTCTAGGTCAGACCACTTATTATAAGAATGTTTTTCCTTTATGTTTATAAAGGTGTTGAAACTATGAATGATGTTAGTTTGCAAAATAATGGGTGACATATCAAAATGTATAACATTGAAAATACTTACAAGATCCACTTACCATTCCAATGCATGACAATAAGAGTCAGATCATCTAATCAGCATGGAACTCCAATTCCTGACCCTGATAAGACAAATAGAAATATATTTACTTTTCTCCATTTTTTCTGACTCAGCACAAGTACCTTCATAGGGAGCAGCAGACAGAACCTACATTCCACCACCTTCCTCACCGCCACCCCCCCCCCCCCCCCCGCCCCCTTGGCCCTGCCCATCCTTTACAACAGTTGCTTCTATATTCCAGTAATGAAATGGAGGTAAGTCGGTAAGGTGTTAGGTGGGAAGGGTGACAGTGAGATGAGTCAGGGATGGTCGGCTCGGGAGGGCAGTTGATCGGAGGCTAGTCATGTCAGTTTGGAATTGCTCAGGATAGTCAGGAGGGTATGGTTTCAGAGAGGATGTGGGTTTGTAAGGACATTTATACAGAATTATGCCAACATGAGGTTCCCATATCACACTGGTTCTAAACAGGGTAAATTAAATCTTCCAGGTAAGGAATGATGATCTGGCTTCAACACCTGGATTGGTTGCAACAAAGTCAACTGAAAAAAGATTCATTCAGTTATGAATACTTTTCTTCCAGACCCAAATGAACTTATATTTTAAAAAGACCAATTCAACCAGGCTAACAGTGAATTGATTCCTTACTGAACATCAGAAGAATTAGTAACACAACACACATATACAAATTCAAAATGAGAAGTGAGTCATAGAAACACAGACAGAGAGAAGGTAAAAGCAGGAGTAAGCCATTCAACCCCTTCAGCCTGCTCCACCTTCCTTCTGAACATGGTTGTTTATCAAGTTCAATACCCTAATCCCGCACTACCCCATATCCCTTGATTCTTGTTAGCCACAAGAGCTAAATCTTGAAAAGACATAATGCTTTGCCTCAACCACTTTCTGCGATAGTGAATTCCATGGGTTTGCCCCTGTCTGGGTGAAGAAAGTTCTCCTCATCTTAATCATAGAAAGTTGACTCGTTATCCTTAAACTATGACCCCTGGTACTGGACTTCCCCACCATCAGGAAATCCTTCTTCTGTCTAATCTATTTAGTCCTTCTAGAATTTTCTGTGAAATCCCATCCCCTCACCCCTTAATATTCTAAATTCCAGGGAATATAATCTTAACTGACTCAATCTGTCCTCATGACCAGTCATGCCATCACAGGAATCAGATTGTTAATTTTAGTAAAGACAGGAGTAGGCCATTCAGCCTGTCAAGCATGCCCCACCATTCAATGTGAGCCTGACAGATAAATACTTCAATGCCTTTTACTCACCCCATTCCCATAACCATGTGTACCACTGGTAATAAAAAAATTGATCTCGATCTTAAATGTTCATAAACACTGAACTTCTATTGTCCTCTGTGTGGAGAATTCCAAAGGTTTCCAACTCTGAGTAAATTATTCTCCTAATCTCAGTGGGATCCCTTATTTTTAAATTGTACTCCCTGGTTTTAGGCTGTGTCTACCCTGTCTAACTTTTTGAAGCATGTTGTAGGTTTCTGTGGTCGAGTAACCGTGAGTCCAAAATTTGACATTCTAACTGCCCCACTGCTGGAGAAACTGGGCCTGACAGAAAATTGGCCAAACTAAATTAAACAACAACAGCAGCTGCCAGCTATGGAGGACTGTGGAAATCAAGGACAAAGAGGTTACAACAGTTCAGGGGAGCCAGTTTCCAGCCAGACAGTTGTATATTGGAGAAGTATTGAACAAACTTTCTGGCAGTTTGACTTCTAGCCTGTGACTGAGGACGTGCACTTTATACCTTCCCAGCATAGCAACAGTAAAGGTACTGGTGCATTTCTATTGGATTGCTTCGAACTCTGCTCATGATCCCATTGGCCAAAGGCTACAGAACATTCAGCAAGGTCTGGGTGAGGGGCAATGAAAATACACACCAGGAAGCCACCCCTCAGTGAAAATTTGCAGCAAGACTTGTGGTGGAAGACAATGCAGCAGGCCAGGAGAAGACCCAGGAAAAGATCTGCTCTGACCTGAGAGACCCAGCTTTATGGAAAAGAGCCAGGTCACGTCAGAGAGAAAGGAGATTCCAATGGCCCAGCTCAAACACATGGATCATTGTGGGTAACACCCTTCCTCAGAGCGAGAGAACTACATAGAGAATAAATGTCGTGGGAATTTGGGAAGTGCTGGCAGGGTTTATTTAATCAGGAATATTTTGATAATAAAGTTGAATTTGAACTGCAAACTGTGACTCTTTGCCTGCCTCACTGTCAGGACACTTGGGTAAAATATATTTTAATATGAACTGATCGAAGTGCCCAAAACAAGGGCAACATTTCGATACAATCACTTCTCATTCTTTGAAACTCGAGAGAATACAAGCCCAGTTTGCTCAGTCTCTCTTCACCGGACAATTCCGCAATAATTCTGGAGAATATCAGTTGCATTCCATTTATGGCAATAATATCTTGCCTGAGATAAAGAGATCAAAGATGCACACATTACTCTGCATGCAGTCTAGCACCCTCTTACAAAACTGAAGCAAGACATCAATTGCAAAAAGATAAGATTCAAACAATGGATACTTGGATCAGTCTGAATTGTTGTGAAGAATGTTGCATTGGAGATTATCAATAATGTTGATATTTTTAGGTGAACAAATGCTTTTCAAGATTTTTGGTTTTGAGGTCTGAGGTCTGAATGAAATTGTTTTGACCTGTGCCCTTTTATTACTAGTTTGCAACATTGAATTACAGAGAGTCAACACAAAAACATCTTGCAACACAAGGGTAACTAGGGAATTGTTTTTTATCTATGACTTTCACGCAAATTAATTCTTGAACTCAGGATAGTACACAAAAGATCATTCAGCCCCACAAGTCTACTCCAGTCAAGTTGAAAAACTCCTATCTTTCGGTATTCCTTGAGAGTAAAACAGAAATGGCTACAAAAGTTTACTTTCTACTTAGAGAAGAGTGATTGTCAGCCCCCTGATTATCTCTTGTTATTTCTCTCCCTGTTTGAAGTTTCCCTGATAATTTACATGTGACATCACGGGACTGTTGCAAATCCACTTTTTTTTTGTGAAGCTCTCCTCCTTTTAAAGCCAACACATTTTTGGAATTAAAAACAAAACTGTCTACAGAAACCTTCGGGTTTCCGATCAATTATCATAACAATTGTTACTCAAGATTTAGAACAGGCTTCTTTCTAACATATCCAGGTTAACTATTGAGTTAAGTAAGTCAGAACTGTCCGAATTCCTCTCCTCTTACTCAAATTGGGACATGTTTTTGGAGGTTCAGGGGATTTGGGGAATTCCTGTGTCATGGTTTTCCTCCTGAGGGCACCTTACAACTCACAGATAAGCAGCTTGTTGGAAGTCAGCCCCACTATTCCCAAAGTCATCACAAAAGTTAAAGCTTTCAAACTTGCACTCACTCATTCAGTTTTTTAAAAAATAAAACAGCACTTCTCATTGCTCCAGCTTTCAAAAACAGCAATAAAAGGACACAATCCTTACAGGGGGCAATATTAATGGAACAGATGAACCAGTTTTCACTTCTATCCAATGTCTCAACAATGTTTTTGTGGTACATGATGGTGCAAGTGTCTGTTTTCTCATCAGTCTGGCGATTATATTTGTTAATTATAGAAAATGATGTTACAATGCTCGGTAAGAAGGAACTTATATTTGTACGGGATTTCTTGCATTTGCTGGAACAGAACTCATCTTGTTCCCTTCCATGAACTGGACTCAAGTTAACAGTGTAGCAAGAGTCATAGTAATGATATTGATTATTAACAGCGACATTGTCTGCAATTCAGTCATGCTTAGAGTTTGGAGCAGTCAATGGGAAAGCTGTACAGGCTCAAGTAAGACAGGAGAAATTCACAGAAAGGTAAACAATTCAAAGGGTGAATAAACGAAGAAAATGTTTAATAATGTCAAATATTGCCAATGTTTTATTCTTAGAAAAATACATTCACAATTTTCTTTACTGCTATTTTACACATGCTGCACATGTATTTTTTAATCTTTACAAAGAAGGTAGCTCCACAATTTTAATTCCTATTTTGCTCAGTTACTGACGTTGCAGAATCAGTCAGAATCAACATTTCTGTTGTTCCCAGACTATGGAGAAAGCTGCCAGCCATCTCAAAAGTCAGTAGAGGCAAGTGCACAAATCAACAATTATGGCATTTTGAAATAGTCGATGGTTCCAGTTTGTAATTAGAAATGACAAGAATGCCAAACCTTCTTGCTTAATGGGATCATCAATTGATTACTGTAAACCAGTGACTGATGTCAGCTGAACTCTTCTCACAGGCAGTTTCCTGATCAGAAATGTTATATCTCCAAAATGGTGTTGGAAATCAATTAAAATGTGGATAGGAACCGAAAATACATGAAATATTTGAAGTGATGAATTTTGCAGACTGAACATATTTTACTTTTGCAAAGCATGACAATACTTGCAAGCACTGTTGCAAACTGCTGAATCAGACATATATCACTATAAATAATGAATGCTCACGTTCTAGTGTAAAGTTTGCAAGCTTCTGCAAGTGACATGGAGCTTCACTTGATGTGAGGGGAAGATTCATACATGGGGAATCAGTGAATTGAGACTCTCACCAGCATGCCTGATCTCCAATCTTGCTTTCGTTGTCAGCCACCTCACAAACTTTTCCTTCCATATAAATTTAATATGTTTTATAAATTCAAGAACATGCTTGATGTAGCTGTCCTTTTTATTATTCAGCTTGATTGTCTGATTTTCAACATTTCTGTCAATCCTTCTTCACTCTAATTATCACTTGAACTCATTTATACTCATGCTTAAATCACCACTGTATCTCCCTTTGGACGAACATGTTTTAATTTCCAGAGTGAGTTCTATCAACCAGTTAAGTATTCAGCTAAACAATTGTTAAGTCCCCCTTTATTCAAAAAGTCTAAATTCCTCAGCTTTCTTCATAGCTTAGAGTTTAGACACACGGAATAACCTTCAATCTTGGATCTGTAGCATCTCAAAAGCAGTCTTTGATTAGGTTTTAAAAACTCCACACAGTAATCCGACTGGTAGGTGGACTTTAAACCGATGCGTGTGTAGCAGTGTTAATTTCCTCATACATTTCCTTTAGTATCATTTTCCTTCTAACCCCACATGACATATTGACTTCATGTGCCCTATATCCCATGAGGAATTGCAAGCAGTTTTTCTCACAATACATTCAGAAAAAGTGTACAAAATCTATCTGATACTAATGTAATCTAGCACTATGTTTGCTTTCTTTTCGATTGCAACTAAGCATTGCACTAATGTTTAAATAAATCTGTCCTCTAAAGCACAAATGTCACTTTGTTTATCAACTTACTGTCTCACCTTTTCATTTGTAGTTTTGAGCCTTTACTACCATATTAATTGTGTTATCTTTACCTACTGTTAGTTTATCTATTCATATTATTAAAATGCTTGGGTAGATCACTACATTCTATGCAACAGTGATTAAATTGTCCAATCTCTGAGAAAAAACTTTTAAGAAGGTGAAATAAATCTATTATACTTGTTAACTATTATGCTTTCAGGTGGTGCTATGATTAACATTAAATTTAAAGTCATCACTTACTACACTGCAAAGTACAGGCAATAAGAATTTCCACACATCAAATTCACTGTGCCTTTCTTCAAAAAGGAGGAACATGAGTACAGTCAAGAGTGTGGTGCTGGAAAAGCACAGCAGGTCAGGCAGCAACTGAGGAGCAGGAAAATCGACGTGTCGGGCAAAAGCCCTTACCTGAAACGTTGATTTTCCTGATCCTCAGTTGCTGTCTGACCTGCTGTGCTTCTCCAGCACCACAATCTCGACTCTAATCTCCAGCATCAGCAGTCTCACTTTCGCCTAGGAACATGAGTGCACCTTTGTGAGGTGTAATGAGTGAAAGTTCTGTAATATTTGGAGCAGAAAGTTTTCAGCACAGTTGGCACTTGCCTAAGTGACTGTGCTTTTTTACCTTCTATCTTGAAAATAATTCAAATGTATCTTGACTTCTAATATTCCTTGTTTTAGTCTTGCTTCTCATGTGTGTTCTTAAGGGCGTGTATCAAATGCAAGGAAAACAGTTAACTGTCCAATTAAGAACTACTAAGGGTGTACAAAGCCACTAATAAAGTGGAGTCGGCTGACAAATTCAAAAAAAAGAGAACTGGTTGTGTTGTTCCATAATGTCCTGTCAGCTGCCATTTGAGTTTCTACATTTAGCGAGTTAGTCAGTACTGGTAATAATAGTGGTATTTTTTAAGGGGAGCCTCCCATTTACCAGAATTTGAGCAGAACAGCATTGAGAATGTGAGCATTTGATAAAAGAGCATGACTATATTTTATACCATTTTATCAGGGCTTCATCATAGTTCTACCATAGTTACAATATGCAAATTTACCTCTAAAGCTTGTACTAAGACAAAGTCAAAGGCATTATATTCATAAGAAGTAGCTAAACATTCCTCTCCAGTTGCACGTTTGATATCCAAAGTACCGGTATCACTTCTTTTTGGATGTCTGCATGTATGAGAATCTTGAATATGAAGATCTCACTGATTCCGAGAAGTATTGTTATCAAATGAAGAGGGATCATTTTTCTTTAAAGTCTAGATTTTTCCTTAACCTAACAATGAACTAAACATTACCATTTAAGTTGAGAAAAGTTTTATTGCTGTCTTACTAGAGTATACACACTCTGAGAAAAGCTGTAGTTCGTTGAGAAGTAGCTGTTTCTCTCAAAGGTTTTAATTTATGCTTGAGTCAGTTGTATTTAGGAAGTGTCAATGGAAGCCTCTCACAGTTCTGTGTAGTCTGCCCTGAATACTGTTTTGATTGTAGAATGTAAAGTGGAAGTTTGGTGAATTGCAAGGCGTTCAGTGAGAATAGGGGTGAAGAGGTGCTCCTTTCCTGTCTACCATTTTTAGCCTCTTTTGGTTGGCTCTTACTTTGTTACAGGGAAGAGACTAATTGGTCAGCAAGTTATTCCAATATTCCAATCGTAATAAAAGTTTCTTAAAGTTATGGAATGGCAGATCAGCTCAGTGGAGGGTACTTCCTCGTCCAATGTGTTAATGTGCAATTGTTTCTGTGGCTGGAAAGCTCACGTAAGAGTATGAACAGCGGTTTTATGGGTCATTGGCCCAGTTCTGTGGAAGATAGGGTCAATGCAAACTGTTTGATCCGCCCTTGAACAGAACCAGGATGAATATCCTCAAAGGAGATTTTTCTAGTGTTGTTGGGTTAAAACTGAGAGTAAGTTCAGAGTAGGGAATGGGAGGCAGATGTTTAGCAAGTGATTCTGAAAATAAGACAAAGCAGATGTTAAAAAATGTCCAATACATGAATTTGACAGTATTAAAGAATGTGTAGAAGTGAACTCATGAAGTATAGTAAGTGGAGCAGATCAGCTGAGGGCGCAGAGACATCTGGCAATGAGATATCGTTGTCACAATGGAAATTTGGTTTGATGACATGCACAGATAGCAGCTGATCATCCCTGGATATAGAGCTATCAGACAGAATAGAAGGGAAGGAAAAAATATGGAGCAAAGCATTATTGAATAGAGTCAATTCCAACAGTGTGGAGGGGGAAATGTAGCACTACATGCAGCCTCAATTGAGACCTTAATTGAGTCCAGAAATCTTTAAAACTATGGGGCAGTCACATTGTTAGGGATGGACTATAAACCCCCAAGTAGTGGGGGAAAATTAGAAGGGCAAATATTTAGATATGTTTCTGAGTCTAATTACATTAATACTCAAACATCAACTGAGAAACAAGTAGTCTGAAAGGCACAGATGTCTATATTCAAGAGGTTTCTGTTTAGCCAATACATTAGAAGACTGAAATAACTTCTGTAAGACCAGTATCCTGTCACCAAGTCTCCTTTATTTACATGCACACAGTATACTGGCTATGGCCAGGACACTTTCTGTTTATATCTGTCAGCCAGGGCTCCCTGATTTACCTACATTAACAAGCCCAACCATAGTCAATGAGATCCACTTGGTTCCAATCACTACAAAGACCAATGTGAATGGGTGCAATTCTAGATTTCATCTAAGGAAATGAAGCTGGGCAGGTAGATACAATAGCACTGGGTAACCATTTTGGAAGTAGTGAATATAATTCAGTTATTTTTTTAAAAAAAGAAAACCAAACTGTGGATGCTGGAAATTTGAAACAAAAACAGAAATTGCTGGAGAAACTTGGCAGGTCTGGCAACATCTTGTGGAGAGAAAGCAGAGATGTTTTGGATCCAGTGACCCTTCTTCAGTTCTGTTCAATATCTGATTTTGTTTGATTCAGATCTCCAGTCTCCTTAGAATTTATACTAAAATAAAACAAAATTGGGAAGACCAACTTTACCAATGTGACATTTGATTTGAAAAAAGTAAAATGGATGCAACTACATGAAGGAAAGTCAGTGGCACATCAGAGGGAAGTATTCAAAAATAAGATTCTACAGGCACAATATAGATGTGTTCCCGACAAAGAAGAATGGTTATCGAAAAGGTGGGATAAAGCATAAAAACTGAGTTTATGACAATTTCAAAAAGTAATACTTTAAGAATTTTGGATGAGTATAGGAAATACATGGGGTGAAGTGAGAAAGGAAATTAGAAAACCTGAGAGGAAATTAAAAACAAAATTGGTTAAAATCAAGGAAAATTCAAAAATGTGTTATTAGTACCTTAATTGTAAAAGGATGATAAAAGAAAGTGCCTGCCTTGTCCTATTTGTCAGCATTTGGCCCACATCTTTCAAAATCCTTCCTAATCATATGCCCACCAAAATACCTTTTAAATTTTGTAAATACACTCATCTCCACCACTTCTTCTGGGAGCTCATAATTTATGCACACCACCCTGCAGATGGGTTGCACCAAAGGGTCTGTTTCAATGCTGCATGACTCCATCACTGTGACTCGACGAGAGATATAAATGGCAATTTATACTTCAATTTAAAATATTTAGACTGAGGTCTTATTGAGGACTTTGTGTTCACAAGGAAACGCGATGACTCAGACAAAGGGGAGGTGTTTGAAATATTAGATAGAATATGCATAATTAGAAGAGGAACACTGGAGGTGACCTCTTTGATGGTATATAAATCACCAGGCCCAGAGGAATTGCATCATAGTCTGTTAAAGGAAGCCAGGGAGGAAACAACAAATGCTCATTTTCTAGTCTTCACGAGATACTGATGAGGTATAGGATGATTGGAAGCTTGCAACATTGTACTATTATTCAAAAAGATGTGAGGGCCAAGCCAAATAATTATAATTCTACCAGTCTGACCTCCATTGTGGGTGAATTAATCAGATCAAAATTGAGAGATAGTATTAACTGTTACTTCTAAAGGTATAGATTAATCAGAGGTAGTTAGCAAGGTTTTGTTAGGGGAAAAATTATGTCTCAGTAACTTGATTTTATCTTTTTAATGAAATAACAAGGAGGATTGATGAGGGTATTGCAGCAAATGCTACCTATATGCATTTTGAAAGGTAAATGATAACCTGGTCAGAAAAATTGAAGCTGAAAAATGTGTTGCTGGAAAAGCGCAGCAGGTCAGGCAGCATCCAAGGAGCAGGAGAATCGACGTTTCGGGCATAAGCCTTTCTTCAGGGCTTGAAGAAGGGCTTATGCCCGAAACATCGATTCTCCTGCTCCTTGGATGCTGCCTGACCTGCGCTTTTCCAGCAACACATTTTCAGCTCTGATCTCCAGCATCTGCAGTCCTCACTTTCTCCTAGAAAAATTGAAGCCATGGGATGCAGAGGGTAATGCCCAAAGGATGTTTTGTGAATAAAAAGCAGTTTCTAGAGGTGCTCCACAGAAATTAGTGTGACAGACTTAAATGAGCAAGCATGAGTACGAAGATTAATTGCATATTTGATAATGAAGCGTATGGCTTTCCACTGAAGGAAGGCATCAGTGGTTTGGTTCAGTGGGTGGGAAAAAAATTAATGCAGAGAACTGCAGAGTTGTGCATTTGGAGAGAACAAACAATGAAGAGTAATACACAATAAATGGGGGAATAATAAATAGCATAAAGGAAAAGAAACATTGGAGTCGATATCCACAAAGTCCTTGAATGTGGCAGGACAGATGGTGGGGTGCTTTCCCTTTGTTGGGTAAGATATTGACTACAAAGCAGACATGCAATGCTGGAACTATATTAGATACTGGTTAGGCCACAGCTGATGTTTTGTATACAGTCTGGTTATCACATGGTAGGATGGGCATAATTGTTCTGGAGAGACCATGGAGGAAATTTGCAAGAATGTTTCTGGGGCTTGAAAATTGCAGTTATCAAGGAAGATTGGATAAGCGAGAATTATTTTACTTGAACACAGGTGGCTGAGAGATGACTTAAGCGAGATGTACAAAGTAATGAGCAATGTGGATAGAGTGGACAAAGAAGGTATGTTTTTCTAAGTAGAGAGGTAATTTATCAGGGGCACAGATTTGAGATGATTGGTGGATGGATTAGAGTGGGAGAAACCACAGGGGAGAAGCCTTCTCACTCAAAGATTGTTGGGTGCATGGAATTCACTGCCCAGTTTGTCGGTTGAGGCAGAAACCCTCGACTCATTCAAAATGAGCCTGGATCAAAACCTCAAGTGCTGTACTTTTAAAGCTATGGAACAAATACTGATAAATAGGATTAGAATGGATTGTTAGTTTATTGAGCTGATGCAGACATGATGGGCTGAATGGCCTCTTTTCTGTGCTGCAGCTTTTCTATGGTTTGAAGATACTCAAAAACAACAGAAGACCACAACTGATAGTATATGTGGCAGTGCCTATAACATTATGGTCAATTCTTATGATTTGTATGATATATTAGAAGGAATAAAACTTGCAATTTACAGAATGTAGTAGCTTCCCTGTGTGTCATTCTTGTCGTCTTAAGTGGAAATATTACTGGACAATAAAAAATCCTAGCAATGCTATTAAAGGTAACCAGAATTTGTTGTTTGTTTGCACAAGCTCAGACTGGGTAAAATATGAGCTTCAGTTTGTCTGGAGGAATCTTTGAAGGTATCTATCTACCACTGATGATCTGCAACTACAGTCAGTGTTGACAAGAAAAGAACTAAGCACAGAACTGAGATGCAAGTCAGTGAATGTGGGAAGATCTTGAAATGGGATTTTATATTATACAATGCAATTGTTACATCTGAAAACATTACTGTAAAATTGAAGTTGCTGTCGATCACTATTAAGAATGTTTGTGCAACATAGTATGATCCTTCCAGTATCATTGTGATTGATGAGATTGTTTTCCTTGTAAGAGTTTTTTTGCCTGAGTACAATCCATTATTTCTATCTGGAATTTTGAGAAAAAGTATTTTTCTCTTAATGCTTGTATTTTTGTGGCAGTGAATATAGTGTTAACATGATGGATCAGAACCCTAGTATTTTTAGACATTTTTAGTTTTAATTCCATAAGCATAAGAACAGGAATAGGCCATTCAACCTCTCGAGCCTGTTCTGCCATTCAATAGGATCATGGCTGATTCAACATTCCTCACATTCACTTTCCTGTGATTTCCCTGTAACCCTTGATTTCTCTGCTGTGGAACCCTATTGGTCACAGTTTGCCAACCTGAAAAAGAACCCCTCTTCCTCATTTGCTGTTTCCTGTCCATTAGTCAGTTCTCTGTCCATGTCAAATATTATCTCGTGAGTTCTTCTCTTATAAGTTAATTTTTTGTGAAATACCATGTCAAATGCCTTCTGGAAGTCCAAATACAACACATCTACTGGTTCCCCTCTGTCCATTCTTTTTGAGAATTCATTGAAAAACTCTCATATATTAGTCAGACATGATTTCTTTTTCATGAAGCCATGCTACTCTCCTCGATTAGATTACAATTTTTCAAATATGCTGATATTACTTTCTTAATAATTAATTCCAAAATTTTTCCAACAATAGCCGTTCGGGTAATTGGCCTTTGGTTGCTCACTTTTTGCTTACCTCCCTTTTTGAATAGGAGTGCCAGAATAGCAGTTTCCCAACCCTCCAGTACTTCTCTATAATCCACTATCTCTGTAGTTGCTTCTTTTAAGGTCCAAGGTGCCAGGAGACTTATCTGCTTTCATTCCCTTTAGATTTGTTTAGTACTCCTCCATATTCTATAGTACTCTAAGGATGTGAAGACAGGTGCAAAATATCTGTTTTAACTCCTCTGCTATTTCTTTGTTCTCCATAACAATCTCCCTAAATTCATTTCCTAAAAGGCCTATGTTCACTTAACCTTTGCCTTCATTTTTATATGTTTAAAGAAGCTCTTACTGTCAGTTTTTATATTCTTAAATTCTTTATATTTTTATAGCCAGTTTGCCCTCACAGGTATTTTCTCTGTCTTCATTAATTTTTTTGTACCCCTTTGCTGGATTCTGAGTTTATCTCAGTTTTTGGAGCTATCACTGACTTTTGCCCCTTTGTGTGCTTTTTCTTTCAACTTAATACTTTCCTAAAATTCCTTTGTTCACCATGGTTGGTTTAGTCCTCTCTTAGAATCTTTCTTCCTTACTAGGGTATATTTTTGCTGAGAGTTGTGAAGTGTCTACCATCGCTTGCTTGCTATCTGTTCTGCTTATCTAGTCATCCACTTTACTTGAGCTGCTCTATCCTCATTTCATTATAATTCTTTTTATTTAAGCTAACTACAGTTGTTTCCAACCCACATTTCTCTCTCTCAGACTGAATTTTAAATTCTGTCATATTATGATCACTACTTCCAAGTGAATCCTTTACTCGGAAATCACTTATTAAACCTGCCTCATTACTCATTACCAAATCCAAGGCTGATTGGTCCCTGGTTGTCTCCATGACATATTGCTCCAGAAACTGTCCTTAATGTACTGTATGAATCCGTTGTCATAGCTACCCTTTCCAGTTTGATTGACCCAATCACCAGGGAGATTAAAGTCACCCATAATTATTGCTGTATTCTTTGTACATATGCTATTTGTTGGTTTATACTCTTTCCTACAGTACTGCTACTGTTTGAAGGTTTCTGCTTAAAACAGCCCATGTCGTTATGGGGCCTGAGGTGTAGGGGTAGGTAAAGGACATACAGGAAGGTGTTCAGGTTCCAAATGTGTTCCAACCCATTTTCACCTTGTTATTGTCACCATTATTAATTTTTCTTTCTCCAGTGCTCACCATTATCAATCCCTTTATCTGTCTGTCTTTCTGTCTCTAGGCTCCATCTCCACCTATTCTCCAACTCCTTCACCACACTTTCTCCTGTCTTTAGCATGTATACCACCTTTTGTGAGCTACTTATAGATCTGAAGAAGGGTCACTCAACCCAAAACGTTAACTTTGCTTTCTCTCCACACGGGGAGAAAGTGAGGTCTGCAGATGCTGGAGATCAAAGTTGAAACTTTATTGCTGGAACAGCACAGCAGGTCAGGCAGCATCCAGGGAACAGGAGATTCGACGTTTCGGGCACAGGCGACCTGGGGTGTGCAGTGAGAGAGGGACTCACTGTTCCCTGGATGCTGCCTGACCTGCTGTGCTGTTCCAGCAATAAAGTTTCAACTTTCTCTCCACACATGCTACCAGACCTGATGAGTTTAACAGCAAGTTTCTGTTTTTTCTTTCATGTGTCTCCAGCCCCATTCTAAAGCAATTGGCTCTTCAATGTCTTCCAAAATCACCAAGATAAACATTCAGTCACTCACTCCCTAATTGTTTAAGGGCAATTTGGAATGTGCAATAAACACTGGCCTTGCCAGAAATGCAGATAAAACAAGAATAGCAGTCAGGAGAAAGTTCATTTTTCCTCCTTGCCTCTTGTCTCACCTCTGGGGTTCTGGGAGCAGTTATAGACTGCTGCTGTTATCCTCATGAATATTGGTAATTCAGACCGGACTGCAAATTCTTCTGGTCTGTGCTTTATCCAATACAATTATTCAGCGAGAGTGTGAATGCAATGACCTAATTTTAGTTGGTTTGATGTTCAGGATTGTATTTTTAGATTAGATTAGATTAGATTACATTACAGTGTGGAAACAGGCCCTTCGGCCCAACAAGTCCACACCGACCCGCCGAAGCGAAACCCACCCATACCCCTACATTTACCCCTTACCGAACACTACGGGCAATTTTAGCATGGCCAATTCTCCTGACCCTGCACATCTTTTGGACTGTGGGAGGAAACCGGAGCACCCGGAGGAAACCCACGCAGACACGGGGAGAGCGTGCAAACTCCACACAGTCAGTCGCCTGAGGCGGGAATTGAACCCGGGTCTCTGGCGCTGTGAGGCAGCAGTGCTAACCACTGTGCCACCGTGCCGCCCACATTTTCTAATGATATTTTCATTATTCTGCTGGAGGCAGGTAGATTACCCACATTAAGTTGCATTCTGCATTGTCTGAACAGAATTTTCCTGTATTCAGTCACCTGATGGACTACAAGCAAACATCTGACATATAAACGAAAACTGAACAATATTGCCAGCATTAATTAGATTCCCTACAGTGCAGAAACAGGCCCTTCAGCCCAACAAGTCCACACTGACCCGCTGGAGAGTAGCCCACCCAATTCCATTTGCCTACTTGCTACTAATACACCTATCACTATGGGCAATTTAGCATGGCTAATTCACCTGACCTGCACATCTTTGGACTGTGGGAGGAAACCGGAGCAAACCTACGCAGACACAGGGAGAATGTGCAAACTCCACGCAGACAGTCGCCCAAGGCTGGAATTGAACCCGGGTCCCTGGCGCTGTGAGGCAGCCGTGCTAACCACTGAGTCACTGCGTTACCTGCTTATGTTCAGTTTGGCCAATCTGTCAAGGCACATGAAGTATGGAAAGTCAGTGTCTGATTAACCAGATTTTTCTTTATCCTGAGCTTTTCAGTATCAATTCTAACTCCTACCACACTTTTATAATTTGTTGTTGCTCTGTGGAAGATGATGTAGTTTAATTGAATAGGGATTAACGGCTTCTCACTTACGCTGTTCATAAAATGTACATGCACAGAGTCAATGAAATTGCTGTTGGTGCATAAACAGCATCTTCAATGGATGCTGTATTGGCCTTCTAAAATTTTCCATTTCTTTGTGGCACCTGTCTGGTGGCAGAAGACTGATTGACAGTTTTTGGATTTTCGGCAGCAGCAGTTTATGCCTTTCTATGTGTTTTTATGAGATATAGGTAATCTTATCTATAGTGGGATCTAGGAATTATATCATTTTAAACTCATTGGGATTTCCAGTTAAGGCTCTGCTTTCAATGTATTAACTGTGGCTTAGAGGATAACACTCTTACCTTAGTATTGCATGATTCCAGGTTCAAATTTCACTCCTGAGCATAAGTATTAAGTCTGGTACTGCAGTGAGATATCGTGAGCATACTGCACTTGTCTGGTGTTGTCTTTTGTATGAAATATTAAATTGATGCTCTGCCTGCCATGTCAACTGAATGTAGGTGATCCCATATGACACTATTGTGAATAACAGCAGGGCCATATCTCAGGAGACTGTACGAATACTTATCCTTCAGTTATATTATCCCAATGGCCATTATCACAAATATGGGAGATTGCTGTGAGCAAATTGGTTGCAATTTTGTTATGTTATCATTGCAACTACAGCATGAAAGAACTTTATTAGCTATTAAATTCTTTGACCAATTCAGTGGCTGTGAAAAGTGCTATATACATGCAAGATTTTCTTTTTCAAATATGTTATTCAAATGAATTCTGGTTCAGAATTTTTTAATGGTTAAATTCTCAAAGATATACCTCCTTTCTGTCACCTTGAGGTGATTGGTATGCTAATGAACTCACCTAGGAATCAATGATCCAGTTATTGAAACTGTTGTCCATAATGATCTGAGTAACAGACAATCCATTATCCTATTTTAGACACTTTCGAGAGGCAGCCATATGTATCATGTTGGATGAAACTGTGTCCTGCATACATGGTCTGGGGATGGCTGGGCAGAATCTTATGATGTTAGGAGCTGGTTTTGTTGCCAACTGTACCGTCAAACCTCCTCTCAGGGAAAGAATGTCTAGAGCACTGCAATGCTAAGGATAAAAATATAAGTCCCCAGCTTTAAAAAGCCTAGCATAGGTAAAATAGCCATCCTGAATCTCAAACATTAAAAATGAAACATTGACCTTCAGGGGAGAAAAGTGTAAATTTAACAGAATAATTGGGGGATTCTGTGGATTAAATTAAGATGAGAGATTACACAAACTAGTGATGTATTTCCTGGAAATTAGAATGCTAAGGTGATTTGACAGAAGCGTTCAAAATGTTAAGGGAACAGATAGTATAGGCAAGAAAAGAAAGCATTACATTGTTGAAGGAGTCGCGGATGAAAAAGGATAATTTGGAAATTTTCTGCAATCATTTTGTCAATTTTATGTGGTTGAATTAAAATTCAGACTGGTTCTCATTTTTATATTTCAAGAGCAGTGATATGTAGCACATTTTCGTTGAGAAAGCATATATGAACTGTAATTATCAACAACTGTAAAATTTTATAAAAGCAACATACTGAGGATGCTTGAGATCTAAACTAAAAGTGCTGGAGAAATTCAGCTGGTCTGGCAGCATTTGAGGAGAGTGAAAGAGAGTTAACGTTTTGAGACAAATCACTGTTCTTTGCAACTGAAATGCTAAAATCTTCATCGTGATCCTGCTACAGTGTTCCACTGAGGCCCATGTAGGCTTGAGAAATAGCACCTCATTTTCTACTTAGGCATTTTATAACTTTCAGGAGTCAACATTGACTTCAACAACTTCAGAGCACCTCTACTTAAATCACCCTGCTCACCCCGTATACCTCCTTTCCTTGTGTTCTGTTTGCATGAATTTGCATTCAGCAGATCGGACCTGTTTTCTATGATTCACACCTGTTATTAATGTCAGATTTGCATTGGTTTTTTTTTGTTCTTTTGTATCCTTTACTACTATTAGCACTCGGTTTGTCATGCTGTGGGCTTCCTCACTATCTGTTCCAGTCACTTCTCCTTCCCCTTTGTCATACAGACCATTAAATTCCAATTCATTTCAATTTCAAAGGAGAGTCATTGGGCACAAAACTGTTTCCCTTTCCACACATGTTAGACCTGCTGAGTTTCTGTTGTGATTGTAAAATGTTTGTAGTTAGCATAAATCATAGATTTGACATTTTGGGCCTGAAGTCCAGTTTGCACATGCACATATTTTGTAATTAGCTTGTTACTGTCACAAGGAAATGCTTGCGACAGTATGTTATGGTATGTCTTTTCATTTATATCTTGATGTTATTTACAAGGTGGAGATAATAGACGTGCTTAACTTGCACCTATTTTCAGAAGATCCCACAAAACAACATAGTTTGTGAAATAAGGTGCTCATATTGTGGAGCAGCATCGACTTTGTTTTGGTTTTAGAGTTATTAGACAGACAAAAATATAACATATAAACATATGAATTAAGCACAGGAGTAAGCCATTTGGCCGTTTAAAACTGCTGCACCGTTCAATAAGGTGTATTCGTGTAACGAATTCTACATTCCCATCAACCTTAATAAACTTTGATTCCTTTACCTAACAAGAACCTATCCACGTCCGCTGTGGAAATATGTAGTGATCTTGTCTTCACCACCTTCTGAGACAGGCAATGCAAGTGTGGTACAACCCTCTGAGGAAAAGTTTCCCTCATCTCAATCCTAAAATAGTGATGGCTAGTCTTAAAGAAGTGTTCCTTAAGCCTAGCCTTACCCTCAAGAGGAAAAACCTTTTCCATGTCGATCTTGTCAAGGCAATTCAGGAGCCTATGAACTTATGCCTGCAGTTATTTATCTTCCCCCTCCACATCATGTCCATGGCTGGAATTTCATATTTTGCACAACTTTTAAAAAAAAAATTTCTATTTCAAGGCAAACATTTTTCTTGTTGTAATTCATTTTCACTTGGAACAATGACATCTGTACTATAACCCCTTTGTTTTGAATTAAAGACAGTATAATGATGATTAACTTAATCACATGATACACAGTTTAAGAATATTGACATTATGTAATAACTGAAAGTCAACAGTATAAAAGCTGCATGGTTAATATTATCAGCAACCCTGTGAATATTTTTAATTCAAATGAAAATTAAAATGAAATCTAGTGATATTTCCCACTCTTCCAACAAATAGCAGCATAATGTTATGCATGTAACTTTTAATGAGCTGAAGATGTAAAAAACCAATGACAGTATCTCAGAGAGCTGTACTTGTGAGATATGTAATTATAATTTTGAGCAAGGCAAGGCATCAGCCCAATTATTCAATGACAAAGTACAGTGTGGGAACCATGTCAATGCATCAGTTATCTGTTTCTTTTCTTTGTTTTCATCCTTTTAAGTTTCAGATTTCATGCACTCGATGCAACAATATAATATCTCACAATATTTTGTTCACAAGCTTAGAGTTCAGAACTTGTTCAGGTTGAGAAATGAATGATGTAAGATGACAATATAAGAAACAAAGTGTCTTGTGGTCTGGTGTCCCTGCTATTGAGTTCGAAGTTCAGGGTTTGAATTCCACTCCAGAACTTGATGAGCACAGACAATTCTTTCAGAGCTTGACAACAGGTTGCTGGTCAATCTGCACATCCTCCCAACAAGCTTGTTGCAGGTAGCAAGAGCAGATGAGGCTTCTGGTCAGCTATGCTTAATACAGAGTGGCACCTCTCAAGCAATAGCCCCAGGCTTCAGGCTAGCAAACTGCTACAGCAGAAACGAGCAGTGTAAAACAGATGTAATTACTTGCTTTTTCTGCCTCATCAGCCTTAAAACACAAGACATCTTCTAAAACTGATGTAAGGCTTGGAATATGACTACTGCTATGAGGGGACAAAAGTTATTTCAAAGCAAGTTGGCAAATGTAAAACGTTACATTTGTCAGAGAGCATGAATATTTCATACATGTGTAAGATTGATAACTCAAAACTCTCTCCAATTGCAACCTTTTATAAAGTATATCTTATAAAAGCACATTGACAATGCAGTTATCAGCTGCAATATTTTATTTGTTATATGACTGCTTGAAGCAAACGTGAATAGAAATAAGTGGTTGCCACATTGTTCATCGACATTTTGTAACCTCCCATTTACATATTGAGTATTGTTTTGATGATAAATCCATAAAAAATGGAGAAAAGCAACTTGCATTTATTTAGAGTCTTTCACAACCTCAAAATTTCCCAAAGCGCTTCACATTCAATGAAGGACTTTTGAATTGTCCTCACTATTGCAATCAGGGGAACTGAGAAATTAATTTACACGGATCAAGATCCCACCACAGCACTGGATTATGTAACTGCTTTGAATGATTTTGGTTAAAAGTCAAATGTGAGTGAGGATATTTGGTGCTTTTGGACTGTTGCTATGCAATTTTTTTATTCTCGCTGATGGCACAGTTGGCACCTTGGTTTAGCTTGTCCTCTGAAATACAGCGACAGGCATTTTAACTCCCAAAAAATAGGTGGTATTTTATTGGTTTCGATAATCAAGTTTTCAATCTTCAACCCGTCGTGAAATGTCCAGGCCTGATTTGAGCGGCCAATTTATAGGTGCAAGGACAGAGAGGATAGGGTCGGTGGTATGGAAAGTGAATATGTGTTCGGAATTGAAGAAAATGGGCCAGATTTCTGCAGAGTCCTGGAGACTCCTTAGAGCTTTACAAGTGGGGCAGATGGGTCACAAATCCATTCCATCCTGTTATAACAGACATCACAAAGGGATGTGCCTCATACATGAAGAAACACAAAATTCAGCAGGGCTATTTGACTTCTGTGCTGGAAAAGCGCAGCAGGTCAGGCAGCATCCAGGGAACAGGAGAATCGACGTTTCGGGCATAAGCCCTTCTTCAGGAATGGGGAAAGTTTGTCCAGCAGGCTAAGATAAAAGGTAGGGAGGAGGGACTTGGGGGAGGGGAGTCGGAAATGTGATAGGTGGAAAGAGGTCAAGGTGAGGGTGATAGGTCAGACTGGGGTGGGGCGGAGAGGTCGGGAAGAAGATCTCAGGTTAGGAAGGCGGTGCTGAATTTGATGGATTTGACTGAGACAGGGTGGGGGGAGGGGAAATGAGGAAACTGGTGAAATCCGATGCCTTCCTATTTGACTTCTGTGCTTGGTTCAAACTATTCCCATTTTCACTGTAACAAGGGTGTCACTCCACAGTATTCATGATTTGGAGACCTGTTGGACTATTACCTGGTGTTGTGTGATTTTTAACTTTGTAACACTCCACAGTATGTGAGTCACAAGTTTATGACGGAGACATAACTGTTTAGGAAATATGTGAAATTACCAAGCTGTCGAGTTAGAAAGAGCCTTTGAAAGGTTTGGCTGGGGGAAGGGAGGACAACGAAAGGGGGGCAATTAACTAAATCATTTCAATCTTCAGGCCAGGTGTTCAGTCTTAAGCTAGATTTTCGGGGGCATATGAAAATAACGGTCTTTGTGACTTTTGTGTTACTGACCCTTTAACTTAATGTACGAAGCCCTGAATTGAACTGGAGGGGGGAAGCTCAGTGCCCAGTTAGTGGTGGCTGTCTCAAGTAAGAGAGTGGTTCTGATGTTTGAAGACAGTTGTTCTTGCCATTGCTATCCAGATTAGTGCAGGTGGGAGACCAGAGGACTGACAGCCTCAAGGTATACACAAGGGGTTCACCAGTAATTCAAGAAGTGCTTGTTTTATTCTGTCCAACTGATGGAGCAACTCATTTTGGTAATTCTTTTCTTTATACACTTGAATTGAGCTGCAATATTGCATTATAGTTCTCAACAGTTGAAACAACTCTTCAGAAACTGACATTCCATCACCAATCACCCTTTATTTACAAATGCATTGCCTTTGACAATAGCACTGCCTCTCAATGAGTCAGGTACTCAGTGGTCTCAATATCCTTGACATTTATCTTTTTATGTCAGCCAGAGCTCCCTGTTTGGAACAGATTTACTGCCCCAATCATGGAACTCATGTTCTAATGAGGTCCAGCTGGTTGACCTTATTATAATCACTATCCTAGTTCTTCTGAAAGGTGCACACAAATGTGTGCCAAACCATCTTCTCTTTCCATTTGCCATTTTGAAAAAATCCTTCTGGCTTTCTCTTGCCTATTAAGAAGCTCTCCATGAGTTTAACTAGCAGTCAACTGGAGACAACTGCATTCCTGATGAAGGGCTTATGCTCAAAATGTCGACTCTCCTGCTTCTCGAATGTTGTCTGACCGGCTGTGCTCTTCCAGCACCACACTCTTCGACTCTGGAATTGAACGGTTGTCAACTCTCCTCCACCCACCCCCAACATTCACTTTGAGAATTGTAGTATTTCTGTAAGTTTTGGAAAGTTGACATGACACCCGAGAACAGGACTTGTCAACCATGGCTGCACTTGACCTTGCCTCAATGGACATTTCAACATCCCAGTTTATAATGGTCATGAAATTCATGAGACCCCACACTTCTTGTTGGAGCAAAAGATGAAGGAGACAGAGGAGAGGAAATCTGGATGATTTACAGATGAGAAAAGAAATCAGAGGTTATTTTTGTAATCCAGTATGATTCTGGAACAATGAGCAGTTTTAACCGATGAGGGGGAGAAGCTGACAACACCACTTGTTGTCCAACCACATCTGATGGTGAATGACTACACTAATTATTACTATATGTGTTCAGGTCTGCCTCCTTAAAGTTAAAAAACATGAGTGTCATACTAGAGGACAGCCAGTGTGAGTGAGATCAATAGTTTTAATGGGTACAGGAGATTTAAAGTGGAGATGAATGTGTCGTTGAGAAAATTAGTTGTTGCTGAAATGTCATGGTGAATGGATGGCAAATACTAGACTGTTGGGAATTTAAAGGTGTGGTTAATTAGGGGAGAGTTTTCTGTAGGGATAGACATGCAAGGATGTATTGTTGTGAGAAAAAAGTAGATGTGATTGATGAATGGTACAAGTAAGTAGTGATGGTTTGGCTATATCTGTGATTAATATATTGGGAGCGGTGAGTGTGTAGACATTGAGGAAAGATGTCTCAGTGAATCTTTTTTGTGGTACTTGGATGGATGGTAGAGAATGAGGATTTTAAGTGAGATGGGTGGAACAAAACTCCAAAGGGAAAAGGTACCAGTAGGAAGGGAAGTAGACTTGGGTGTGATTTACGAATGAGTCTTACTGACACTGAAACAGTAGTAGAGGCAAGAAGTGGAGGTTGTAGCTAGGTACGGAGGCTTTAGTCAGGGAGAAATTGAATAGAAATGCAGTCATTTATGAATGTTTATCCTAGTCTTCTGTAGTCATGTGACCTCTATCATGAGGTTCACACATTGCAGGCAGACCTCTGAAGCTTCAATTCAATAAAGTCCTCATGTTGAGCGTACTGCTATGTTGTAGACTCAAAACGTGTAGCAGCTCTGTGGACTGCCACTGAAAAAGAAACAAAACGCACAGTGAAAATGTTGAGAAAATGGCTGGAAGTTTTCCCCACTAGCTCCTGTTCAAGTGACTGGGGATATGAGACCAAGTCAAGAATTTGTCCATCAACAATGGTAGAACTATGCAACAGCTACAGATTTGTTGAGCAAACCAGAATAATTACAAGTCACTGCATATTTATCACTGTTGGGAAGACACTGTTTCAATATATATTAAATGCCCTGGATCTCTCTGCAGAGCAGACAAAAATAGATTCCTGATAAAGGGCTCCTGCGTGAAACGTCGATTTTCCTGCTCGTTGGATGCTTCCTGACCTCCTGTGCTGTTCCAGCACCACTCGAATCTTATCTCTAATCTCCAGCATCTGCAGTCCTCACTTTCATCTAACCAAAGGTGACGATTAGGTGGAAACGACTATGCAAGACACCAGAAAGAAAACAAGGCATGTCGAGCATGGGAAAACAAGTGTTCCCACTGCAGTAGACTGAATCATTTTGCACACAAGTGTATAGCTAAAAAAAACACAAGCAAAAGATTCTAATGAAGCATGAAACACTGTATAACAAGTTGGTGCCGCCACCTCCAAACAGACCCCACCACCAGGGATATATTTTCCTCCCCACCCTTCTCCGCCTTCCGCAAAGGCCGTTCCCTCCGTGACTACCTGGTCAGGTCCACGCCCCCCTATGACCCACCCTCCCATCCTGGCACTTTCCCCTGCCACCGCAGGAACTGTAAAACCTGTGCCCACACCTCCTCCCTCACCTCTATCCAAGGCCCCAAAGGAGCTTTCCACATCCATCAAAGTTTTACCTGCACATCCACTAATATCATCTATTGTATCCGTTGCTCCCGATGCGGTCTCCTCTACATTGGGGAGACTGGGTGCCTCCTAGCAGAGCGCTTTAGGGAACATCTCCGAGACACCCACACCAATCAACCAAACTGCCCCGTGGCTCAACATTTCAACTCCCCCTCCCACTCTGCCGAGGATATGGAGGTGCTGGGCCTCCTCCACCGCCGCTCCCTCACCACCAGACGCCTGGAGGAAGAACGCCTCATCTTCCGCCTCGGAACACTTCAACCCCAGGGCATCAATGTGGATTTCAACAGTTTCCTCATTTCCCCTTCCCCCACCTCATCCTAGCTTCTAACCTCCAGCAACTCGATCCCCTGACCTGTCCGGACTTGTCTGACCTGCCCAGCTCCTTTTCCACCTATCCACTCCACCCTCTCCTCCCTGACCTATCACCTTCATCTCCTTCCCCACTGACCTATTGTACTCTATGCCACTCTCTCCCCACCCCCACCCTCCTCTAGCTTATCTCTCCACGCTTCAGGCTCTCTGCCTTTATTCCTGATGAAGGGCTTTTGCCCGAAACGTCGATTTTGCCTGTCTTCGGATGCTGCCTGAATTGCTGTGCTCTTCCAGCACCACTGATCCAGAACAAGTTGGTTCAGTCAAGTCAATGTTTGGGATACAGTCTGTGACTATTGGTATGAGAGCTACAGAAGGAGGACACCAGGTTAACATCAAATGTCAGGCTCTGGATTAGTCTGGATTAGAAGGGGCTGTATTTTTGGAGAAGAGTGGACTTCTTTGGGATAGTCAGTGTGGCTTTATGCAGGGAAGGTCTTGTCTAACCAACTTGATTGAGCTTTTTGAGGAAGTACCAAAGATGGTTGTTGATGGTAAGGTTATGGATGTCGTCTTCATGAGTTTTCCAAAAGCATTTGACAAGGTTTCTCATGGTAGGCTGGTCCAGGATACAAGATATCACGGAACCCATGGTAAGATGGCAAGTTGGATGCAGAATTGATCATAGAAGACAGAGAGTAGTGGTGGAGAGGTGTTTTTCTCACTGGAGGTCTCTGACTAGTGGTGTTCCACAAGGATCAGTGCTGCAACTTCTGTTGTTTGGAATATATATAAACGATTTGAATGAAAATATAGGTGGTCTGGTTACTAAGTTTGCATATGACACAAAAAAAGATGGAGTTGTGGATAGCGAGGTTGTCAAAGGATACAGTAGGATACAGGCCAGTTGAAAAATTGGGTGACAAATGGCAGATGAAATTTAATCCAGGTAAATGCAAAGTGACGCATTATGGGAAGGTCAAATCCATGAGGAAGGTATACAGTAAATAGTTAGATCCTTAGGAATATTGGTATTCAGAAAGATCTTGAAGTGCAAGTCCATTGGTCCCTGAAAATGACAACACAATGGATTAGGTGGTAAAGAAGGTGTAAGGCCTGCTTGCCTTCATCAGTTAGAGCAATGAGAATAAAAGCTGGCAAATCATATCGCAGCTGAATAAAATGTTAGGCACACAATGGACATGATGTGGAGGCTTTGGAGAGGGTGCAAAAGAGGTTTACCTGGATGTTGCAAGGATTGAAGTATATTGGCTGTGAGGACAGGTTGGACAAACTTGGATTGTTCTTACTGTAGTGTCAGATGCTGAGGGGTGACCTGATCGAAGTGTATAAAATTATGAGAGGCATGGATAATCAGATTATTTTTCCCAGCATGGAAAAGCCAAATGCTAGGGAGGATAGGTTTAAGGTAAAGGGGAGAGGTTTAAAGGAGAAATGTGAGGCTAATTGTTTTACACAGAGCGTGATTGGTGCATGGAATATAATACCAGGAGAGATGGTAGAAGTGGATATGATAGCAACATTTACGAGGCATTTAGACAGACACAGGAACGGAGGGATATGGACCATGTGTAGACAGAGTGAATTCATTCGGAATGGAATCATGGTTGGCACAGGCATGGTAGGGTGAAGCGCCAATTGCTGGGCTGTACTGTTTTATGTCCTGTGTTTTATGTTCTATATGATGGAACCATACTCATACTGAAAGGTTAGATTACTCTGTGAGCCTATTGCATTCACATGAGTGAAGATCTGCAGTTCCAGATCACAGGTGGCAAAGTAAATGACACTCATCCTAGCTGGAACAAGTCTAAAGCTTGGACTGGTAATCCTCAATGTGTCAAATGAGATTTGCCAAGTGTTGTAGCACATCAAACAACTTACTGTGAACACATCCTAGATGAGGGCAAAGATGTGTTTACAGAGTTAAAATGTCTTTCAGGATAATATCATGTGAACACAGATGAGAATGCAATACCAATTCAGCATCTGCTGAGGTACGCTTCAGCTGTTCCTATGGCCAGCCTAGAAGACAAGATAAAACTGGAAAAGAACAGAGTAATCAAGAAGGTGATAACTCCTACGTACTGTATCGCTACCACCATGCTATAATCCCATCTGGAAAACTTGGTAAATTCATTGCTCCAAAGAATCTAAATGAATCTCTAATGAGATCTCCATCTGATCCCATATCAACCTACGAAGAAAGTTTACTACAATTTGTAATGACATTCTAACTACATCTTGGATGCCCTTCAAGAGATTCAGATGGTTGCATTGCCATTTGGAATTTCCATTGCTCCAGAAGAATATCAACACTAACAACCTCAGATAATTATCTGGAGCTAAAGTGGACAATCTGCTAGTTTATGGAAACAGAGACACAAAGGAAAAAGCCATTGCTAACCACAATCAAATCCTTGTGTGACTGCGCAGCAGAGCTTGCTATGTGATCCTGAAATTGAGTAAGAAAGAAAATTTTGAAGTCAAGTATGCAGGGCATGTACTGAGAGTAAAACAACTTTTCCATAATCTGAAAAGGTAAGAGCCACAGCAGTGATTTGTTAAATTCATCAACTACTTAGCAAAATTCTTGTGCTATTTATCATTGGCATGTGAATCATTATGCCAACTCACAGCCAAGGATGTTCTCTGATATTGGGCCAGAGGAGAAAAAGCAGCGTTTCCTCCAAGTGATGGCAACAACAGCGTGATCCCTGTGAGGCAGCAACCTAATGCAGCAAAGTCAACCAGTTACAATTACGTCCAGGGCACAAACACACACATAGTTATGACCAGATTGAAAAAGATGCCTGGTTATTGTATTTGCTGGAGAACATGGAAGAGGCAAAGTGACAGTCAAGTTTGACCACAAGCCACTTCAGAGCATTTTCCTTAAGCTGCTGCTATCTGCTCCAAAGCATTTGCAAATAATGTGTTACTTCTGTTACAAATGGTCTTCTGGATGTGACATAAAAGCAAGGGAAGCAGGTGCAAGCTACAGACATTCTGTAAAGAACATTCTGCTAATGAAGAAAATGGAGGATCATGCAACAGAAAGAGAAATTTTCCAGATTCAACATAAAGTAGCAGCTCATCATTTCTGGAAGTCATGACCTCAGCAGAGACACTGAAGTGCAAACTTTCAAAACATGTGTTGCCTCTAATGTGATTACATTGCCAATATGTTATGCACTGTTTGGCTGAGGGGTGACCTTATAGAGGTCTACAAAATTATGAGGGGCATGGTTAGGGTAAATAGGCAAAGTCTTTTCCCTGGGGTCGGGGAGTCCAGAATTAGAGGGCGTGGTTTAGGGTGAGAGGGGAAAGATATAAAAGAAACCTAAGGGGCAACTTTTTCACGCAGAGGGTGGTACGTGTATGGAATGAGCTGCCAGAGGAAGTGGTGGAGGTTGGTACAATTGCAACATTTAAGAGGCATTTGAATGGGTATATGAATAGGAAGGGTTTGGAGGGATATGGGCCGGGTGCTGGCAGGTGGGACTAGATTGGGTTGGGATACCTGGTCCGCATGGATGGGTTGGACCGAAGGGTCTGTTTCCATGCTGTACATCTCTATGACTCTGTGGTGTTGCATGAGAATGCAACCATCGTGTTGTAGAATTACCTGTACAAGGCAATCCTGGGTTTGAGAAATGCACCTAATGAAGCCACGAAAAATAACCAGAACAAAAACTAATGGTCATATCGTATCCAAACTGCTCTTCCAATACCGTAAAAGCTACTGAAGCTAGAAGTAGTATTGGGTATAAGAGGAAAAAGATCAAGGTGAAATGACAGCTTGATTTCATTTGATAAGACTGCTAAACCAGTGCCAGAGTTGAATATTGGGCAACCTGTACATTCACCATCCTCAACAAAAGCCAGTGCAGCTCTCAAGTTGGAACCTGCATGGAGCAGATGTTACTCATTCGTGCATGATGGAAGCAAGCAACCAGATATCCTGTCACAACTTCATGCACATACACCCAACAACAGGAGCTGTTCTTCATGAAAAGGTCAATGTACCATCGATAGGCATCACATATCAATAATCTGTGCAGTGACCCAACAACAGAGAAAGACAAACATTGGCTACCAAACCAAAAATAAATGACTCAGAACGACCCCCCCCCCTTCACAGATTTAGAATTCAAAGGCTGACGGTGGTCATCTCGAAAGAGTAAATGTAGTAAGAATGTTCCTGAAGACTGGAAATCCAGAACCATACATCACAGTCTCAGAATAGGGGTTGGCTATTTAAGACTGCGATGAGGAGAATATTTTTAACTAAGGGTGTTGTGAGCCCACAGAATTCTCTGCTTCAGAAAATGGTTGAGGCCAAAACTTTGAATGTTTTCAATGAGAAAATAGATATAATTCTTTGGCCTAAACAGATCAAAGAGGATGGGCAAAAGTGGTGGAAGGAACGAAGTTGGGTGATCAACTATGAATGGCCTATTCCTGTACATTTCTATTCTTTAATTGTCGATGGTTCACGATCGAAAAAACTGTGGTCCTTACCAAGCCTGACCTACATGTGACCCCAAACCCACAGCAAGGTGGTTGGCATACATGTCCTCTGTAGAGACTGTGGTGCTGGAAAAGCACAGATCAGGCAGCATCTGAGGAGCAGGAGAATTGACATTTTGGGCATAAGCTCTTCATCAGGAATTAGGCTTGTGGGCCGGAGCTGTTGAGAGATAAATGCAAGGGGAGGGGGGGGTGTGGAGTTAGCTGAGAATGCAATAGGTAGATGAAGGTGGGGGGGAGAAAGTGATAGATTAGACAGGACGGTGGAGTAGAAAGGTGGGGAAACTGATGGACAGATCAAGAGGGCAGTGCTGAGTCGGAGGTTTTGGACTGGGATAAGGTGGAGTAAGGGGAAATGAGGAAACTGTTGAAATCCAAATTGATGCCATGTGGTTGCAGAGTCCCAAGGTGGAAGATGTAGCATTCTTCCTCCAGGCGTCGGGTGGTTAGGGTTTGGCGATGGAGGAGGCCCAGGACCTGCATGTCCTTGGTGGAGTGGGAGGGAGAGTTGAACTGTTCGGCCACGGTGTGGTGGGGTTGGTTGGTGCGGGTGTCCCAAAGATGTCGTCTGAAATTACACAAGCAAAATGAGGAATATGCAACTCAGTTTGGGTTTACCTACGTCACTCAGTTCTTGATCTCATTATGGTGTTAGTTCAAACATGAATAATACACTGAACCACAGAGGGGAGGAGAGTCAAGGCCTTTGACATCAAGGCAGCAGTTGACCAAATATGGAATCTTGGTATCCCTATAAAGTGAGTCAGTGGGAGTTGGAGGGGGTTGATGAGGTGAGGAAAGCTCTTTGTTGATTACTTGTACTTGGCAAAAAAGGCAATGGAAGTGGTTGTCAGACATCAGTCATCTCAGCTGCAGAACATCTTCAAGGTGTTCATCAATGCCCTGTTCCGATCATGAGGTGTAAATAGGGATGTTTGCTGATTTTGCAATGTTCAGTCCCATTCCTGACCCGGCAGTACAAGTCAGGTTTGTGATGGAATACTCTCCACTTGTTTTGTATCTTGTTGGAGATGCAGTCATCCAAGAAGCTCAACACTATCAAAGCAGCCATTTGAATTACAGCCCATTCGACAGTCACTCCCTTCCCCACCAATACTCAGTGGCAACAGTATGTGCCGTTTACCAGAGCCAAAACTAGTTTGGTAGCCCCCTCAAAAATAGCTCCTCTAAACCTAGAAGGAAAAGGTTATCAGATAGATGAGAACACTGCCATCTGAAAGTTTTCTTCCAAGGTAAAAACAATGATCAACCACACTGCCCTGTAGCCCAACATTTCAACTCCCCCTCCCACTCAGCCGGAGACATGGAGGTCCTGGGCCTCCTTCACCGCCGCTCCCTCACCACCAGACGCCTGGAGGAAGAATGCCTCATCTTCCGCCTCAGAACACTTCAACCCCAGGGCACCAAGTGGACTTCACCAGTTTCCTCATTTCCCCTTCCCCCACCTCACCCCAGTTTCAAACTTCCAGCTCAGTACCATCCCCATGATCTGTCCTACCAGCCTATCTTTTTTTCCACCTATCCACTCCACCCTCCTCTCTGACCTATCACCTTCATCCCACCCCTATCCACCCATTGTACTCTTTGCTACCTTCCCCAACCCTCCTCCCTGACCTATCATCTTCATCCCCTCCCCCACTCACCTGTTGTACTCTATGCTACTTTCTCCCCACCTCCACCCTCCTCTCATTTATCTCTCCACCCTTCAGGCTCTCTGCCTCTATTCCTGATGAAGGGCTTTTGCCCGAAACGTCGATTTTCCTGCTCCTCGGATGCTATCTGAACTGCTGTGCTTTTCCAGCACCACTCTACTCCAGAATCTGGTTTCCAGCATCTGCAGTCATTGTTTTTACAAAGTTTTCTTCCAAGTCATACTCCAACTCGACTTGAAACAAAATCACCTTTTCTTCACTGTGACTGGGTCCAAACCCTGTTTTTCGCTCCCTAACATTACTGTGGGTGTGTTTCTTCCTGTTATACTTTCATTAGAGGTGGGTACAGCTGGTAAAGCCATCATTAGTTGCCCATCCTTAATAGTGGTTAAGGGTCAACTGCATTTCTAGGTACTGCAGCCACATGCAAGCCAGTCGAGGTAAGGATGGCAGATTTCTTTTCCTAAAAAAAAAATGATAAACCAGGTGGGTGTTTACAGCAATCAAAAATTTTTTTTTGACTGAGGCTAGCTTTACAATTCCATATTTATTGATTGAATTTGAATTCCACCAGCTGCCATGATGGACTTTGAACCCATTTATCAGACAAAGCCTGAATCTCTGAATCCAGTTACATTACTACAATGTCACCCTCTTCTCCCACGTAGGCTGCAGCAGTTCAAGAAGGTAGCTTGTCATTGTAATGATTGTAATGAGGTCAGCCAGATGGACATATGAGTTCCCTGATTGGGCTGTTAACCTGATCCAATCAGGGACCTCTGGCTGACAGATATAAACAGGACTGTCAGAGGTTCTGTTCACTCTGAGAGTTGGCCCTGAGGAAGCCAGATGAGGGGTTTTTGCCTGAAGCATCAATTTTCCTACTCCTCAGATGCTGATTGACTTACTGTGCTTTTCCAGCACCACTCGAATCTGGAAGCCAGATCAGTGTCAAGTAGTATACACCTGCAAATAAAAGGTGACTTGGTGGAAGGATACCAGCCTCTGTGGAGTTATTTCAAATAGCAGCCTTTCAAGGGCTATTAGTGATAGGCAATATGTCTTGCCAGCCAGCCATTCCCATGTCCCATCCTATTAATTAATAATGAAAGAAGAAATTATATATTTCTGAAATTTTCGCTGAAACAGTTTGCTTCTGTTGCCTTACTGTGGAATGATAATTTGGTGCCTGGTGGCAATCTTGAAATTCAGTGGAACAAGAAGATAATTCCAAATCCCCAAATTCAATTCTCTCCAATTAAGCAAGGGAATTGATGGTTTTATTTACAATTTTAATTAAGATAAAACAGTGCATAAGATGTTCACATTTGTATTTACTTGAAAATAGTATGCAGAATCAATATTTCAAAAGTATCCTACTAAAGTAATTAAATGATAAGGCAGCAATCAATGTCACCATATAAAGCAATCTGTATTCAAGCAGGGAGAGGGTGCAATTTAAATGTGGGAAACATATTGGTGTCCCTACAATTGAAAGTTGATAATCTGTGACATGCTAAACTCTGTAAGTGGGGCACAGTGTTCATGTATGTGGCAAGTGAGGTAGTGCTGTGTGACATTACCTGTCCATCAAATGAAAGGAGGCCAGAATTTGTGGTTTTTGAGAGTGTGATGTCAGTGTTTGGAGTTATTACTCCTCTGCATCTGACTGCCAGCTTTAGGATTAGTGTAAATACAGATGAAGTTGAAATTCCTGAAACTGCACTCTGTCACTCACTGTTTTGCTATAGGCTGTATTGTGCCCCTCTCCATTACCCTCATTCATCACCAAGCCGGCAAACGGTCAAATCAATTGATCGATTGATGAGAACATCCCCCTTTCTGGTCTCAAATTGCCATAAAAAGTTTAGCCTTGTCTAGTGAGATGTAAGTGGGTTATAACAATGATTGAAGTAATAATTACAGCTGAACAATTGATCTAGCTGTGAAAAAAAATGTGAAATATTGCTAAGTATCACCATTATGATTAATTAGTGTTTTTTAAAAACTGGATTGTTTAAAATAATTGTGTGATACTTCTGCTTCTACCTTCAGTGCATGTGTGTAGCCCATTCTTTTTTTCATTCTGTGGAGTACTTCTGTTTTAGAAATGATTTGATTATTAGAGGACTGTGAGAATTCTTTAAAGTGATTGGTTGTTTGTATAGCTTGGTGTCATACAGCATCTGGGTGCTGTAATCACTGTGAAATTCTGCAATCAGTTGTACGCTGAGAGATTTAACCTTCTTGCTGGGAAGAAGGTTACTGGATCTCTCAGCTTGGCTTTCTTTGAGTTCGGCAACTGACAATCTTCTTCACTCCTATCTCTGTGAAATATTAAGAACAGCAGTGTGATGCAAGAAAAGTGGTACCAAGTGGAAAAAAAAATGAAAAGTGCTGAAGGCTGCAAATCTGATCATCTTAACAATTCACGCCTGTAAGTCTTTATAAGAGTTAGCATCTACGTATCTAACACACCCCAATTTTATTTCATTATGAATAAGCAGGGCCCCGTTTAAGTTTTGATCCTTCTATGTATCTTTGTAAAAATGATCACTCTTTATACTTTGTAAAGAAAAGGGTTTGCTTTGAACCATCAGGATCTCAGAATTGAAAAAGAAATCTTGGTTTTGTCTCTCTGAAACAATTAAGGCAGTCTTAAACAGCTTTCGTACATTCATTTCCCTCTCCACAGAACTACATTTGAAGGTACCTGATTTGCCTGACTCTGCTGTGAAGCGCTCATTCAAAATTTTTATTTACTCTATGTTCTAGAATAGCAGTTCCAGTAATTGAATAGGGATAATTTTGAATGATCTGGGTAGACAAAGTGAATGTGATTAATTATACGTGAAGCACTTAAAGTTACTTCAGAAAGATGTGATAAGTATGTTATAACTGTAACTGAGCTAAATTATTCTCAGCTGTGGATTTAATAAAGAATTTCATTGATATTTCAATTTTACCTTTCGGTATAAGATTGTTATTAACCAATCCTACTTTTTCTCTCAATGCATCTGTATTGCATATTCACCAACAACAACATATATTGTACCTTTAACTTAATAAGCATCCCTAGGCAGTTCGCTAGAGCATTTGATATTTTGGTACAGATATTAGTGCAAATGATAAAAGTTTGGTCAATGAAATAGGTTTTAAGGAATGTCTTAAATAAAGTGGCAGAGCAGCTTAAGCAGCTAGAGGCACAGCCAGCACTGGAGGAGCAATTACAATTGTGTTATTCAAGAGGTCAGAAGAATGGAGACATTTCAAAGGGTTGTGGGACTTGGACGATTACAAGATACAAAGGGGACAGGTCATGGCTGAATTTGTAAATTAGAATAAGAATTTTAAAAATGAGGTTGTTTAACTGGGAGACAATGTTAATCAGCCAGGAGTGATGGATGTATATACGTTAGGACAAATGCAACAGACATTTACATCTTGTGTGTAGATGAGAAACCAGTGGTCAGTGGTGGATCTTTTTTTACTTTCTGATAAGAGGACTAGCAGGGATGGCAGTGCAGGGAGAGGAAAGTCCCTCCTACATGATGTTTGAGGTGGGGGACACCATTAGTGTCCCATTCAAATACATCTGCGTGTGCACCCAATTCTTGTTCCTCCAAGACCATGTTAGGGAACTGGAGCGGGAGCTGGATGAACTTCAGATCATTTGGGAAGCAGAGGCTGTGATAGATAAGAGTTACAGAGAAGTAGTATAAAGAAAGCTGGGTAACTGTTAGAAGGGGGAAAAAACAGTCAGTGCAGGGATCCCCTGTGGTCATTCCCCTGAAAACAAGTATACCGTTTTGGATACTTTTAGGGGGAGGCCTTCGCAGGGGCATGGACTGGAGTGCAGGTCTCTGGCACAGAGTCTGTCCCTGTTGCACAGAAGGGAAGGGGGGAAAGAAGAAGAGTGTTAGTCATTGGGGATTCAATAATGAGAAGGTCAGATAGAAGGTTTGTTGGCAACGAAAGAGACTCACGGTGTGTTGCCTCCCAGGTGCCATTATGTTTTGGATCGTGTGTTTGGGGTCCTGAAGGGAGAGGGTGACCATCCCCAAGTTGTGGTCCACGTAGGTACCAACAACAAAGTTAGGAAGAGGGAAGAGATGTAAGGCAGGATTTCAGGGAGCTCAGAAGTTGAGAGCAAGAACAAACAGTTGTTATTTCTGGACTGTTACCCATGCCACATGATAGCGAGGCAAGGAATTGGGAGAGATATCAGCTGAACACGTGGCTGCAGGGATGGTGCAGGAGGGAGGGTTTCAGGTTTATGGATAACTGGGGCTCATTCTGGGGAAGGTGGGACCTCTCCAAACAGGACAGCCTTCACTTGAACCAGAGGGTACTAATATCCTGTGTGGGAAATTTGCTAGTGCTATTCGGGTGGGTTTAAACTAACTCAGCAAGTGGGTGGGATCCTGTATTGTAGTTCCAGTGCACAGGATGATGTGAGTAGGGAGGACATGGACAGGATTTCATGGTCACAGGAGTGTGCTGGCAGACAGCAAGCTGGTTTGAATTGTATCGACTTCACCACCAGGAGTATCCGGAATAAGGAAGGTGAGCTTGCAGTATGGATAGGTGCCTAGAGCTTTGATGTTGTGGCCATTACTGAAACATGGATAGAGCAAAGTCAGGAATGGATGTTGCAGGTTCAAGGGTTTAGATCTTTCATGGAGATCAGGGCAGACGGTAAAAGAGGGGAAGGTGTGGCTGTATTAGTCAAGGACGGTGGCTGAAAGAACATTTGACAAGGACTCGTCTACTGAGGTGGTGTGGGCTGAGGTTAGAAACAGGAGAAGAGAGGTCACATGGCTGTGAGTTTTTTACAGGCCTCTGAAAGTTCCAGGGATGTGGAGGAGAGGATCAGCAAAACGTTTCTGGGTAGGAGTGAAAGGAACAGGGTGGTCATTATAGGGGACTTTAACTTCCCCAACAATGACTGGAAATGCTATAACTCTAGTACGTTGGATGGATTAGTTTTTGTCCAATGTGTGCAGGAGAATTTCCTGACACAATATATTGAAGGGCCGACAGGAGGGGAGGCACCTCTGGATCTGGTACTTGGTAATGAACCAGGCCAGGTGTTTGATTTAGTAATAGGTGAGCACTTTGGAGAGAGTGACCATAACTCGGTTGCGTTTAGTTTAGCGATAGAAAGGGATAGAAACATGCCACAGGGCAAGAGTTATGGATGGGGAAGGGCAATTATAATGCAATTAGGCAAGACTTAGGATGCATAGAATGGGGCAGCAAAATGCAGGGGATGGGGACAAACGAAATGTGGAGCTGGTTTAAGGAACAGATATTGTGTGTCTTTGATCAGTATGTCCCTGTTAGGCAAGGAGGAAGTGAGAAAGTAAAGGAACCGTGGTTTACTAAACAAATTGTATCTCTTGTTAAGTGGAAGAGGGAGGCTTATGTGACTTTGAGTGAGATGGTTCAGATGAGGCAATGGAGAGTTACAGAGAGATGGAAGGATTTAAAGAGAGAGTTAAGAAGAGCAAGGAGAGGACATGAACAGTCTTGAGCAGGTCGAATAAAGGAGAACCTGAAAGCTTTCTATCGAAATGTGAGGAATACAAGAATGACTAGGGTAGGAATAGGGCCAGTTAAAGACAGAAGTGGAAAGTTGTGTGTGGGCCCTGTGGAAATCAGAGACGTGCTAAACGAATATTTCTCATCTGTTTTCACTCAGGAAAAGGAATATTAAACTTGAAAGGATTGAGGTTAGTAAGGAGGAGGTGTTACCAATTCTAGAAGGTGCGAAAGTAGATAAGGCTCCGGACCCGGATGGGATTTTTCCGAGAATTGTCTGGGAAGCTCGGGGGAGATGGCCGAGCCTTTGGCCTTCATCTTTGAGTTGTCATTGTCCACAGGTTTAGTACCAAAGGACTGGAGGATTGCAAATATTGTGCCCTTGTTCAAGAAGGGCAATAGAGATTAACTAGGTAATTGTAGGGCAGTGAGCCTTATGTCTGTTGTAGAAAAAGTTTTGGAAAGTATTATAAGGGATAGGATTCATAATCATCTAGAAAGCAACAATTTAATTGGAAATAGTCAACGTGGGTTCGTCAAGGGCAGGTCGTGTCTCACAAACATCATTGAGGTTTTTGAGAAGGTGGCCAAACATATGGATGAGGGTAGGACAGTGGTCTACATGGACTTCAGTAAAGCCTTTGATAAAGTTTCACATGGTGTGCAAGAGAAAATATGGAGGCATGGGATTGAGGGTGATATAGCAGTTTGGATCAGAAACTGGCTTTATGTAAGAAGTCTGGATGCTACTTTCGTGCCACAAGGATCTGTTTTGGGACCACTGAGATTTGTCATTTTTAAAAACGACTTGGACACAGGCATAAGTAGATGGGTTAGTAAGTTTGCAGATGATACTGAAGTCAGTGGAGTGGTGGACAGTGTGGAAATATACTACAGTTTGCAGGGAGACTTGGATAAACTGCAGAACTGGACTGAAAGGTGGCAAATGGAGTTCAATGCAGATAAATGTGAGGTGATTTTGGGAAGAATAACAGGAAGGTCAGATACTGGATCAATGGAAAGTTTATTGGTAGTGTAGATGTGCAGAAGGATCTTGATGTCCATGTACATAGATTTCTGAAAGTTGCCACCAGGTTGATTGTGTTGTTAAGTTTTATTGGTAGAGGGATTGCATTCTGGAGCCGTGATGTCATGCTGCAATTATACAAAACACTATGTGGCCACACTTGGAATATTGTGTGCAGTTCTGGTCGCCCCATTACAAGAAGGATGTGGAAGCATTAGAAAAGGTACAGAAGAGATTTACCAGGATGTTGCCTGGTCTGAAGTGAAGGTCTTAGGAGGAAAGGCTGAGGGATTGGGTCTGTTCTCATTGGAGAGAAGAAGGCTAAGAGGTGATTTAATAGAAACATGCAAGATAATTAGAGGATTAGATAGGGTGGACAGTGAGAGTCTTTTTCCTAGGATGATGACGTCAGCTTGTACGAGGGGACATAGTTGCAAGTTAAGGGGTGATAGATTTAAGACGGATGTTAGAGGCAGGTTCTTCACTTAGAGAGTGATATGGGTATGGAATGCCCTGGCTGCCAATGTAGTTAACTCAGCCACATTAGGGGAATTAAACAGTCCTTGGATAAGCATATGGATGATGATAAGATAGTGTAGGGTGATGGGCTTAGATTAGTTCACAGGATGGCGCAACATCGAGGGCCGAAGGCCTGTTCTGCGCTGTATTGTTCTATGTTCTACGAGACTCTTAATTCCAGATTTACATTGAAATTAAATTCCACCATCTGCCATGGTAGGATTCGAACCCAGCTCCCCAGAACATTGCCTGGGTCTGTGGATTAACAGACCAGTGATAATGCCACTAGGCCATCACCTTCTCTGTAATGTAAGGTTTGTGAATTATTTCTATTGTTTTTTTTCGAAAGATTGACCTGGTGACATTTGGTTTTTATGTATTTTTAAATGGGCTTAGTGATTAACATGTTTGTTTCTGCATCCATGGGGATTTGATTGACAAAATTTAGCGTGAGAGGTAGTTTCAGAGTCTAGTAGAACATTGATTACTTTGGGAGAGTTTGCAAGTAAAAAGAAAGTATTGTTCATTAAGCTTTCAGATTGAAGATAAGGGAAGTAAACATGTGGCTAAGAGATTGGTGTGGGAAAGAACGATTCAATTTCATGGGACATTGACATCAGTTTTGGAACCGGGGGTGAACTGTACCAATGGGACGGTCTCCACCTGAACCGATTTGGAACCAGTATTCCAGCGGAAAGGATAAATAGGGTGGTCACTAGGACTTTAAACTTGAGTCGGGGGGAAGGGAAACAGAAAGTGACAGGGAGTATGGAGTTAAGTAGAAAGATAAGCAGCAGGTTAGCATGTGTGCAGGGTTTAAGTTCGAGGCGGACTAGGAATGGATCAAAAAGGAAGGATAACTCAGGACATATTACGAGAGATGTTGGAAATCATGAGGATAAGAAAATTAGCATTAAGGTGCTTTACATGAATGCTCGTAGTTTTATAACAAAATAAATGAATTAACGGCACAAATCATCGTGAATTACTTTGATGTGGTAGGTTGACAGTTAAACATCCAGGGATTTACAGCTTATCGAAAAGACAGAGAGATGGGCAGTGGGGGCAGAGTTGCCTTGTTAGTTAAGAATGAAATTAAATCTATGGCACTGAATGACATAGGGTCAGATAATGTGGAGTCTGTATGGATGGAGTTGAGGAACCACAAAGGCAAAAAAACCTAAAGTCTATGTACAGGCCTCCCAATGGTGGCCAGGACCAGGGACGCAAGATGTATCGGGAAATAGATAGGGCATGTCAGAAAGGTGGTAAAAACAATGACTGCAGATGCTGGAAACCAGATTCTGGATCAGTGGTGCTGGAAGAGCACAGCAATTCAGGCAGCATCCGAGGACAGGCAAAATCGACGTTTCGGGCAAAAGCCCTTCATCAGGAATAAAGGCAGAGAGCCTGAAGTGTGGAGAGATAAGCTAGAGGAGGGTGGGGGTGGGGATAGAGTAGCATAGAGTACAATAGGTCAGTGGGGGAGGAGATGAAGGTGATAGGTCAGGGAGGAGAGGGTGGAGTGGATAGGTGGAAAAGGAGCTGGGCAGGTCGGACAAGTCCGGACAAGTCAAGGGGATCATGTTGCTGGAGGTTAGAAACTAAGATGAGGTGGGGAAAGGGGAAATGAGGAAGCTGTTGAAATCCACATTGATGCCCTGGGGTTGAAGTGTTCCGAGGCGGAAGATGAGGCGTTCTTCTTCCATGCGTCTGGTGGTGAGGGAGCGGCGGTGGAGGAGGCCCAGCACCGCCATATCCTCGGCAGAGTGGGAGGGGGAGTTGAAATGTTGAGCCACGGGGCGGTTTGGTTGATTGGTGCGGGTGTCTCGGAGATGTTCCCTAAAGTGCTCTGCTAGGAGGCGCCCAGTCTCCCCAATGTAGAGGAGACCGCATCGGGAGCAACGGATACAATAAATGATATTGGTGGATGTGCAGGTAAAACTTTGATGGATGTGGAACGCTCCTTTAGGGCCTTGGATAGAGGTGAGGGAGGAGGTGTGGGCACAGGTTTTACAGTTCCTGCGGTGGCAGGGGAAAGTGCCAGGATGGGAGGGTGGGTCGTAGGGGGGCGTGGACCTGACCAGGTAGTCACGGAGGGAACGGTCTTTGCAGAAGGCGGAGAGGGGTGGGGAGGGAAATATATCCCTGGTGGTGGGGTCTGTTTGGAGGTGGCGGAAATGTCGGCGGATGATTTGGTTTATGCGAAGGTTGGTAGGGTGGAAGGTGAGCACCAGGGGCGTTCTGTCCTTGTTGCGGTTGGAGGGGTTGGGTCTGAGGGCGGAGGTGCGGGATGTGGACGAGATGCGTTGGAGGGCATCTTTAACCACGTGGGAAGGGAAATTGCGGTCTCTAAAGAAGGAGGCCATCTGGTGTGTTCTATGGTGGTGCCCTCCTGGGAGCAGATACGGCGGAGGCGGAGGAATTGGGAATACGGGATGGCATTTTTGCAAGAGGTAGGGTGAGAAGAGGTGTAATCCAGGTAGCTGTGGGAGTCGGTGGGTTTGTAGAAAATGTCAGTGTCAAGTCGGTCGTCACTGATGGAGATGGAGAGGTCCAGGAAGGGGAGGGAGGTGTCAGAGATGGTCCAGGTAAATTTAAGGTCAGGGTGGAATGTGTTGGTGAAGTTGATGAATTGCTCAACCTCCTCGCGGGAGCACGAGATGGCGCCAATGCAGTCATCAATGTAGCGGAGGAAGAGGTGGGGAGTGGTGCCGGTGTAATTACGGAAGATCAACTGCTCTACGTAGCCAACAAAGAGACAGGCATAGCTGGGGCCCATATGTGTGCCCCTGGCTACCCCTTTGGTCTGGAGGAAGTGGGAGGATTCAAAGGAGAAATTGTTCAGGGTGAGGACCAGTTCGGCCAAATGAATGAGAGTGTCGGTGGAGGGGTACTGTTGGGAACGTCTGGAGAAGAAAAAACGGAGGGCTTGGAGGCCCTGGTCATGGCGGATGGAGGTGTAGAGGGATTGGATATCCATGGTGAAGATGAGGCGTTGGGGGCCGGGGAAACGGAAGTCTTGGAGGAGGTGGAGGGCGTGGGTGGTGTCTCGAACGTATGTGGGGAGTTCCTGGACTAGGAGGGATAGGACAGTGTCGAGGTAGGTAGAGATGAGTTCAGTGGGGCAGGAGCATGCTGAGACAATGGGTCGGCCAGGGTTGTCAGGCTTGTGAATCTTGGGAAGGAGGTAGAACCGGGCAGTGCGGGGTTCCCGGACTATGAGCCTCTTCCTACCGCCCCCTTGACCATGACCCCACCCCCCATCACCAAACCATCATCTCCGAGACCATACAGAACCTCATCACCTCAGGAGATCTCCCACCCACAGCTTCCAACCTAATAGTCCGGGAACCCCGCACTGCCCGGTTCTACCTCCTTCCCAAGATCCACAAGCCTGACCACCCTGGCCGACCCATTGTCTCAGCATGCTCCTGCCCCACTGAACTCATCTCTACCTACCTCGACACTGTCCTATCCCCCCTAGTCCAGGAACTCCCCACATACGTTCGAGACACCACCCACGCCCTCCACCTCCTCCAAGACTTCCGTTTCCCCGGCCCCCAACGCCTCATCTTCACCATGGATATCCAATCCCTCTACACCTCCATCCGCCATGACCAGGGCCTCCAAGCCCTCCGTTTTTCCCTCTCCAGACGTTCCCAACAGTACCCCTCCACCGACACTCTCATTCGTTTGGCCGAACTGGTCCTCACCCTTAACAATTTCTCCTTTGAATCCTCCCACTTCCTCCAGACCAAAGGGGTAGCCAGGGGCACACATATGGGCCCCAGCTATGCCTGTCTCTTTGTTGGCTACGTAGAGCAGTTGATCTTCCGTAATTACACCGGCACCACTCCCCACCTCTTCCTCCGCTACATTGATGACTGCATTGGTGCCACCTCGTGCTCCCGCGAGGAGGTTGAGCAATTCATCAACTTCACCAACACATTCCACCCTGACCTTAAATTTACCTGGACCATCTCTGACACCTCCCTCCCCTTCCTGGACCTCTCCATCTCCATCAGTGACGACCGACTTGACACTGACATTTTCTACAAACCCACCGACTCCCACAGCTACCTGGATTACACCTCTTCCCACCCTACCTCTTGCAAAAATGCCATCCCGTATTCCCAATTCCTCCGCCTCCGCCGTATCTGCTCCCAGGAGGGCACCACCATAGAACACACCAGATGGCCTCCTTCTTTAGAGACTGCAATTTCCCTTCCCACGTGGTTAAAGATGCCCTCCAACGCATCTCGTCCACATCACGCACCTCCGCCCTCAGACCCAACCCCTCCAACCGCAACAAGGACAGAACGCCCCTGGTGCTCACCTTCCACCCTACCAACCTTCGCATAAACCAAATCATCCGCCGACATTTCCGCCACCTCCAAACAGACCCCACCACCAGGGATATATTTCCCTCCCCACCCCTCTCCGCCTTCCGCAAAGACCGTTCCCTCCGTGACTACCTGGTCAGGTCCACGCCCCCCTACGACCCACCCTCCCATCCTGGCACTTTCCCCTGCCACCGCAGGAACTGTAAAGCCTGCGCCCACACCTCCTCCCTCACCTCTATCCAAGGCCCTAAAGGAGCGTTCCACATCCATCAAAGTTTTACCTGCACATCCACTAATATCATTTATTGTATCCGTTGCTCCCGATGCGGTCTCCTCTACATTGGGGAGACTGGGCGCCTCCTAGCAGAGCGCTTTAGGGAACATCTCCGAGACACCCGCACCAATCAACCAAACCGCCCCGTGGCTCAACATTTCAACTCCCCCTCCCACTCTGCCGAGGATATGGAGGTGCTGGGCCTCCTCCACCGCCGCTCCCTCACCACCAGACGCATGGAAGAAGAACGCCTCATCTTCCGCCTCGGAACACTTCAACCCCAGGGCATCAATGTGGATTTCTACAGCTTCCTCATTTCCCCTTCCCCCACCTCATCTTAGTTTCTAACCTCCAGCAACATGATCCCCTTGACTTGTCCGGACTTGTCCGACCTGCCCAGCTCCTTTTCCACCTATCCACTCCACCCTCTCCTCCCTGACCTATCACCTTCATCTCCTCCCCCACTGACCTATTGTACTCTATGCTACTCTATCCCCACCCCCACCCTCCTCTAGTTTATCTCTCCACGCTTCAGGCTCTCTGCCTTTATTCCTGATGAAGGGCTTTTGCCTGAAACGTTGATTTTGCCTGTCCTCGGATGCTGCCTGAATTGCTGTGCTCTTCCAGCACCACTGATCCAGAATCTGGTTTCCAGCATCTGCAGTCATTGTTTTTACCTTATAAAGTGGCCCAGGGCACTGGGAAATCAAAATTTCGGGAAGGCTGCAAAAACAAACAGTGGACAACAAAGAGAGAAATAGGGAAGGAGAGAATCAAATATGAAGGTAAGCTCGCCAGTAATGTTAGAAATGATAGTAAAAGTTTCTTTCAATACATAAGAAACAAACGAGAGGCAAAAGTAGACATTGGGCCACTCCAAATTGATGCAGGAAGGCTAGTGCTAGGAGATAAGGAACTAGCTGAAGAGCTTAATAAGTACTTTGCTTCCGTCTTCACAGTGGAAGACATGAGTAATATCCCAACAATTAAAGAGAGTCAGAGTGCAGAATTGATTATGGTAGCCATGACAAAAGAGGAAGTGCTCGAAAAGCTAAAAGATAAATCTCCTTGCCACGATGGGCTACATCCTAGAGTTCTGAGGGAGGTGGGTGAGGAAATAGCGGAGGCGTTGTTGTGATTTTTCAAAAGTCACTGGAGTCGGGGAAAGTCCCAGATGATTGGAAAATCACTGTTGTAACTCCTTTGTTCAAGAAAGGTCAAGACAAAAGATGGAAAATTATAGGCCGATTAGCCTCACCTCTGTTGTTGGTAAAATAGTAGAATCCATCATTAAGGATGAGATTTCTAAATTCTTGGATTAGAATATGTCAGCATGGATTTAGTAAGGGGGGTGTCATGCTTGACAAACCTGTTAAATTTCTTTGAAGAGACAACAAGTAGGTTAGGCCAGGGAAACCCAGTGGATGTTATCTATCTCGACTTCCAATAGGCCTTTAATAAGGTGCCTCACGGGAGGCTGCTGGTGAGACCTATGGTGTTCAAGGTGAGCTACTGGCATAGATTGAGGATTGGCTGTCTGACAGAGGCAGGGAGTTGGGATAAAAGGTTCTTTTTCAGAATGGCAGCCTTTGACTGTGGTGTCCCACAGGGTTTAGTGTTGGCGCCGCAGCTGTTCACTTTATATATTAATGATCTGGATGAAGGGACTGGGGGCATTCTGGCAAAGTTTGCTGATGATACAAAGTTAGATGGACAGTCAGGTAGTACTGAGGAGGTGGGGAGGCTGCAGAAAGATTTAGACAGTTTAGGAAAGTGGTTCAGGAAATGGCTAATGAAATTTAATGTGAGCAAAATGCGAGGTCTTGCACTTTGGAAAAAAGAATACAGGCATGGATATTTTCTAAATGGTGAGAAGATTCATAAATCGAAAGTGCAAAGGGATCTGGGAGTGCTAGTCCAGGATTCTCTCAAGGTTAACTTGCAGGTTGAGTCCGTGATTATGAAAGCGAATGTAATGTTGTCATTTATCACAAGAGGGTTGGAATATAAAAATAGCGATATGCTACTGAGACTTTGTAAAGCTCTAGTCAGGCCCCATTTAGAATACTGTGTCCAATTTTGGGCCCCACACCTCAGGAAGGATATACTGGCACTGGAGCGTGTCCAGCAGAGGTTCACACATATGATCCCTGGAATGGTCGTCCTAACACATGATGAATGGCTGAGGATCCTGGGATTCTGTTCATTAGAGTTTAGAGGATTGAGGGAAGATGTAATAGAAACTTATAAAATAATGTATGGCTTGGAAAGGGTGAATGCTGGTAAGTTGTTTCCGTTAGGTGGGGAGACTAGGACCCATTGGCGCAGCCTTAGAATTAGAGGGGGTCAATTTAGAACAGAAATGTGGAGACATTTCTTCAGCCAGAGAGTGGTGGGCCTGTGGAATTCATTCTGGATCAGTGGTGCTGGAAGAGCACAGCAATTCAGGCAGCATCCGAAGACAGGCAAAATCGAATGAAACGTCGATTTTGCCTGTCTTCGGATGCTGCCTGAATTGCTGTGCTCTTCCAGCACCACTGATCCAGAATCTGGTTTCCAGCATCTGCAGTCATTGTTTTTACCCTGTGGAATTCATTGCCATGCTGCGCAATGGAGGCCGGGACGTTAAATGTCTTCAAGGCAGAGATTGATAAATTCTTGATCTCACAAGGAATTAAGGGCTATGGGGAGGGTGCGGGTAAATGGAGTTGAAATGCCCACCAGCCCTGATTAAATGGCGGAGTGGACTTGATGGGCCGAATGGTCTTACTTCCATTCCTGTGTATTATGGTCTTATGGTTTGTTTTGAGCTTGGAGAAACACTCTAGCCTGGGGATAAAAAAAAAATGTTAGGGTAGTTTTACCTTGTCCTTATCTGGCGCCGGACATGTAACACTGTTGATCCTGAGAAAAGGGAAAGATGGTTTGGAATGATAAGAAAGTTTCAGTCAATGTGAGGTCCAAGAAATATCTTGTTTAACCCCTGAAGTATTATCGAGCAGAGAATATCAAAGCTCACATTTATAACAAATCATGGAAGATGCTATCAAATAGTTTCTCATGACTAGGAATTGAAACCACAACTAAACCAACCCTGAAGTAAGATAGAGAAGAGCCATTTGCTCTAGTTTGTATACTGTAAAAATTGAGGTATATTTTTAGTGTGTGTTTTAAAATGTTTAAACAAGTGTTACAAGTAACCAATTCACTTTATTCCATATTCTCTTCATTTAAATCTACAACATTATATGTTTCTGTTTGAATGAAAGACTACCGTACTGAAAAAAAAATCAAAATTTGATCCATCAAGAATGATTTCAGATTGGGATCTGACTTGTCCAGTAATAACACCAGCTGGAACCATACCACTGGAATCAAGTAAATCCAGTGCCACTCTGTTGAGTAAGGGTGACAGTGGTGACGAAGGATGATAGGATCAACTGTGCGATAATAGATTCCCTGAGCTGAATTTCCCTGACATTCCAACCTATTCCCACTGAGCCTGCAGCATTGCGAATCCACTTACTACCCCTCACCATGTCAGTGAACACAAAGGAAGGGCCTTGTTAGGCCTCCTTCCAGATGATTGTGCCCACAGAGTCAGTTTCAACAATTGGGTTGTGGATCCCCAGTTTGATTCTTCATCACTTGGGATCTGAAATAAAGCAGAAAATGCTGGAGAAAATCAGCAGGCCTGGCAGTATCAATAGACAGTGAGTAACAAAGTTAACATTTTGAATGTTAAGGAATCTAAGTGTTGGAGTCATCTGAAGGGCTGAGAAGTACCCTGCATGCATTAATATGTCAATACAGCTGATGCAAAAGATCTGGATTCAGTACCACAATGTCATCCTTCTTCAGTACTCTCAACTCTGATGGGCTCTATAGCTTCCTGTTCACATTGTTCATGTGTATCTGAACTGCTGCTCCTCAATAAACCATTTTGAAACTGCTTGCCAATAGTAAACAGCCTATTTTACATTTCTGTGGCCCCCAAATTCTAAATCTTACAATTTTCATGATATAAATCTGTCATTAGATTAGATTAGAGTGTGGAAACAGGCTCTTCGGCCCAACAAGTCCACACCGACCCACCGAAGCGTAACCCACCCATACCCTCTACATTTACCCCTTACCTAACACGGGCAATTTAGCATGGCCAATTCACCTGACCTGCACATCTTTGGACTGTGGGAGGAAACCAGAGCACCCGGAGGAAACCCATGCAGACACGGGGAGAACATGCAAACTCCACACAGTCAGTCGCCTGAGGCGGGAATTGAACCCAGGTCTCTGGTGCTATGAGGCAGCAGTGCTAACCACTGTGCCACCCACAACACTGGCATCCAGCAACACTGTAGACAGGCAGGAGGCTGGAAGAACACAGCAAGCCAGGCAGCATCAGGAGGTGTAGAGCTGCAGACAAAAGGGGAGATGGGGCAGGGTGGTGAATTGGTCGAGGGTAAAGACAGGTTGAGGGTACGACATGGTTGGTCAGTGGGAGACATGAATCCGGTTGGTGGCAGGGAGCAGCGTGAGGGAGGGGGAGGGGCTAGGAAAGGAGTTGGGGGATGGGGAGAGGTTATTTGAAATTGGAAAACTCAATGTTGAGTCCTTCGGGCGATTGAGTGCCCAGGCGGAAGATAAGGTGTGGTTCTTCCAATAGGTGCTGTTGTTTGTTTTGGCAATGGAAGAGGCCAAGGATGGTCATGTTGGAAAGGGAGTGGTTTGGGAGAACTGGTTGGGGAGAGTAGTTGGGGGGACCCACAGGGGCTGACCTGTCCTCCCAGTCAGCGCCTGTTTCAATTCCTCCTCTTCTTATTGTCATTCGTTTGTCTGGTGTGCTTGAAGATTGATTGACTCTTTCCAAACATGCTGTCCAATTTGTGTCTGTGCTGGAGATTTTATTAACCTCGCCTGAGTTCTGCACTCTTACTTCATCCTTTAATTCAGGTTTTCTAATTTCCTCCATAACGCCCCCCACCCATTTACTTAAAGCCTTGTCTATGGTCCTAGTTATGCAATTCATTCCGACTCTACTCCCAGCACAGTTCAGATGAAAAGCCTCCCATCGGAGCAGGTCCCTTCTTCCCCTGTACTGGTGTCCCATGAATTCAAAACCAATTCTCCTGCAACAGTCTTTGAGCCATGCATTTACCTGCTCAATCTTATTGACCCTGTGCCAATTCACTTGTGGCTCAGGTAGTAATCCAGAGATCATTTACCTTTTTGGTTTCGCTTTATAATTTAGCTCCTAGCTGTTCATATTCCCTACGCAGAACCTCTGCCCTAGTTTTATTTATGACATTAGTACCTACATGGGCCACTACCAGTTGATCTTTCCCCTCCCATTCCAAGTTGCTTTGCAGGCCAGAGAGATGGAGTCATAGAATCAAAGAGATGTCCAGCACAGAAACAGACCCTTCAGCCCAACCTGTTCATGCCAACCAGATATTCTAACCTAATCTAGTCCCATTTGCCAGCACTTGGCCCATATACCTCTAAACCCTTCCTATTAATTTACCCATTCCAATGCCTTTTAAATGTTGTAATTGTACCAGCCTCTACCACTTCCTCTGGCAGCTCATTCCATCCACACACCGCCCTCTGCAAGAAAAATTTGCCCTTTAGGTCCCTTTTAAATTTTTCCCCTCTCACCCTAAATGTATGCCCTTTAGTTCTGGACTCACCCAACACCAGGAAAATACCTTGTCTATTTAACCTATCCATGCCCCTCATGATTTTATAAACCTTGATAAGGTCACCCTTCAGCCTCCAACTCTCCAGGGAAAACAGCCCTAGCCTATTCAGCCTCTTCCTGTAGCTCAAATCATCAATCTCGAACCTGAGCACCAGGCAGGCAACACAACCTTCAGGATTCTTGAACCTGGTCACAGGGAACAGCGTCTATACCTCTAACTAAACTATCACTGACCATAATGACATTTCTCTACTCTCCCCTCATTTGAATGGCTCCCTGCACCGTGGTGCTGTGGTCAGTCGACTTGCTCTCCCTGCAGTGCCTATTCCCATCCACACAGGGAGCAAAACTCTTGAGCCTGTTCAGAAAGGACAGGGACTGCGGCTCCTGAAACTCTACCTCCTGGATCCCTTTACCTGCCTCACTCACAGCCACACCCTTCTGTCCCTGACCACTGGCTGAATTCGAGTTAGTTAGTCTAAGGTGTGTCACTGCCTCCTGAAACACAACGTCCAGGTAAATCTCCCCCACCTTAATGTATCGCAATGTCATAGATAATGAGCAAGAAGGGGCTGGGAGTAGGAGGGGAAGTAAGAATAAAGGAAGGTCTGTGATACAATGGAAGGGAGTGGAGATGAAGTGATAAAATTGATGATGACGTAGGACAAAATGAGATGCTAATGGAACAACTATTGGATCATAATGAACATCTGCAGTTTATGAAAATGGAAGTAAAGGTTAGGATCTTGAATTGATGAACTCCATATTGGGTCCAGAAGGCTGTAACGTACCTCATAGAAATGGGTGTTCTTTTTGGAAACATTGGAGGAAGCTGAGGTCAATGTGAGAATAGGTGGATGACTGGAAGCTCAGGGTCACCGTGGTTGCTTCTAAATAATGTTTATGTTGAGAAATGCCCCATGAGAACTCAATTTGGGATGCTGAATGTCATTTGACTTCGCAAACATGACATTTAAGATGCTAAGTGCATAAGCCTTGAGTAGATTCCAGCCTGGAGTGAAATGATAGGGTTGTGACCTGATGCATAATGCACTCAGCATTTTAATTCAAAACATATTGCTCACCATGTCTGCCATATAGTCTGATCTGTCAACTAGCATGTTACAGTGTGATAAAGTAAGTTCCATAATTCTTTAAAAATGCATTCAAAATTATATTTGCTTTATAGATGGTTGGGACTTTTGTCAATTATTGTGATAAGTAGAGCATTTTTGACTTTGGATTATTTATCAAATGATGTGTCAGATTATGCCATACACTTTATACTGGTATCTACAAGCTACAGGAATATACAAAATGGTTTTGTCGGTCAAACATATTAGAATGCATGAGATTACTTCACATCAAAGGAGAATTTAATATGCTAATATGTATGAAATACAGAATTATTGAATTTGATCTGTCGTAATGTATTATTTTCTAGCCATAACAAATTATTCAGAATAGATCGTGTAAAGGCTGTTTATTTTTATTCTTGTGTTTTTGTAAGCTGTGGACTGAAGTCAGAAAAAACTTTTTTAAATAGTTTTTGATAAATAGGCTGCATTTTGAAAGCAAGTGAGCTGATACGAATGGCAGGCATTATAAAGAATTGTTTTCAAAAGCTCTATTTGAAGTTCAGATTGTAGACGATCTGGAGGGGAGAGTATGTGCTGATGCAGCTCTTGTTGGTAGCAAAACATTGATTGGTCTGTAGAAAAGTGGCAGTTACCAATGGTAGAGACTTTTGCTTGCCAACAACTTTGTGATTGGTTCTCAGGTGGCTGAGCAGTTTGGAGCTGGAAACAAGTTACAGAGACAGACAGAGAGAGAGAGACAGACAAACAAACAAAGGAAAATAAGTGGACATATCTTCTCCCAGCCTAGAAGTTGTCTTTTTCCTGAAGTTAAAAATCATTTTAATCCTGAAGCAAAGCAGTTACTTTTCAGAAAGCAGATGTTATAAGCTGTGCCAAAGAAAGATCATCTCAACAGGGGAACTTGGAAGAAAAGATGACTGAACTGACTTTGCAGTTTTTCTGTCTCCAACTATAATCTATTTTCCTTATGTATTTTTGTGTGTCTGTGTTAGTAAGGGAATTAGAGTTTCAGCCATTATTGTTATATGCTAGTGTTTTTTTTTAAATCTATTTACCTATAGCTGTATCCTAATTACTTGAAACAAATAAAAATTCTTGGTTAGTACAGAAACCTGATCTGTGCTTTCTATCAACTTGGTCTGAAGGTCAGGTGAACTGGGTACTGTGCGCAATTTTAAAAAACACATTTAATATTTGGTACAGGAATAGCAAAGCACAACAATTGGGTCATAACAATGGGCATATACTTTAGATTATTGACAACTTATGAGCTATTTTAAACATAGCATATTTATCTGAGATATTGCTGCCTACTCTTTCTGATTCTAAATGATATACCTATGCTTTATGTTTTGCTAATTTGGCAGTTTGTCAGTCATCAAGCATAAAGCCAACACGTGGACTGAACTAGCTCTGACTCCCACTGTAGAAATTTTCCAAGTGACAGTCGAATGATAACAACGGGGAATTTTAACCTAACCCACCCAGGGGGAAACTGCTGAGATGAAATGAACCACCATGATAAGTGGCATCCTATTTCATTCTTACTCCTGCTACCACTTACTTTCTTTGTACAAAAAGCAACACATAATAAAGGAAAGATTATCCATAATGCAAAGTGGCGCAGACATGGCCAGTGACATCATCTGGCCATCACAAAATGGGCCTCAGGAAGCAAGACAGAGTATAGGCCCTTAATGGAGGGGGCAAAGGCCTGATTGAGATTACAGAGTTGGCCAGCACCAGGAAGAGCAAGAGGCAAGGCCTGGAGTGGGAGGAGAGGCCTGCAGACTGTTGATGGGTGGAATGGACTGAGGTGGGTGTCTGCACTGGGAGCCAGTGTACTTTTTGCTTGGGAGTTGCAGGAAGGCTGGGAGCATTGGCAGGCCATAGGGTTGGGGGATGAGGTATCAGGGAGGAGACAGAGGACATTAAGAGAAAATAAAACTAACTCTTTTTATTTTGTCATGGAAGAGACTTCACTTTACATCTTTAGACAGGTAGCTACTTCCTATTGCCTGAGAATGATGTAAGTTTGCTTCCTACCTTTTACACCACCTACATAGGAAACTCAACCTAAAAGAAATAAGAATGATATGTGTGAGTGATGATATTCGCATTTCGCACCTGTTCCTGCAATTGAAAGGAGAGTCTGAAGCATACATGGTTTCTATAGAATGACATCGCAAAGGAATGACATCATCTGGACTTGGCACTTAAATAGAGTTTTTGAAGATCGAGCAATTAGTGGCAAATTTGTAAGCAATAACAAAAATTTTCTTTGCATTAGGAAGCAAGTGATGATAACAGAGTTACCAAGATGCTTTTTCTGTGTTTTTCAAACTAAATATCCCTTTGTTTCCAATATTCACACAGAATTTGTTGAGGAGAATTTTTTATTGGCAACTGTTTGTTATCAATACAAAGCTATAACTTGGCAACAATTAGAAAGATGACAAAGGGCAGTCACAAATATCTGAACCACTGAGCAATAATGGATTACAACGCATATTGCGAGTAAATGGATAATAATGTATACTGGAAGAGTTAACAACAATGTACATAAAATGGCATAGTCTCCTGCAGTCACAGTGGTAACGAGAAAGGATCTGGGTCTGATTATTGATCATTTCCTAAAAGGTTCCAGTCAATATGAGACTGTTACCAGGAATGCCAATCAAACACAAGGATTATTTATCCCAAGGAGAACTATAAGTCAAAAGACTAATCTTACTGTTCAAATGTTGTCCAACCAAAGTCCTGCATTTTAGAAGAATTAGCTTTTATGCTCCAAATTGCCATTTCTCATTCGATGTTTCATTGTATCCTTATGACGTTTCAAACCCTTTCAATAGAATAAGCGATAGCAAATCGCTGTACATCTCTATGACTCTATGATTCTAAATATGGAACAGATGCTTTTTACAGAGGGCGAAGCAAAAGAGGAAGCCAATCATATAATTCTCAGCTAAGTGTAGATGCTTCAAAAAATGTACAATTTTGATGTCATATCCCTTTTCACAAAATATCTTCTGTAGTTGACAGAGTTGATCAAAATGCAACATTCAGAATGTAATACAAAAGTCTGCATAAGCAGATCCGATGTTAGCTCGTGCAGATCAGCAAGTGTTAGTCTGCCTGAAGAACATTTTTAAGTTGTGCACAATCAGAGCTGTTACTAACCCAGTTCCGAGGCTAATAAAAATGATAGAACAAGAACAAAGAACAAGGAAATTTTACAGCCCAGGAACAGGCCCTTCGGCCCTCCAAGCCTGAGCTGATCCAAATCCACTGTCTAAACTTATTGCCCAATTCCTAAGCATCTGTATCCCTCTGCTCCCCACCTACTCATGCATTTGTCCAGACGCACCTTAAATGAATCTACCGTGCCTGCCTTTCCAGGCATCTACCACCCTCTGTGTAAAGTACTTGCCGTATATATTCCCCTTAAACTTTTCACCTCTCACCTTGAGTATGTGACCTCTCATTATTGAAGCCCTCACCCTGGGAAAAAGCTTATCTCTATGTACCCTGTCTATAACCTTCATGCTTTTGTAGACCTCAATCAGGTTCCCCCCTCAATCTCCTTTTTTCTAATGAAAACAATCCTAACCTACTCAACATCTCTTCATAGCTAGCACCTTCCATACCAGGCAATATCCTCGTAAACCTTCTCTGCACGCTCTCCAAAGCATCCACATCCTTTTGGTAATGTGGCGACTAGAACTGTACACAGTATTCTAAATGAGGCCAAACCAAAGTCTTGCACAATTTTAACATGACCTGCCAGTTCTTACACTCAATACCCCATCCGATGAAGGCAAGCATACCATACACCTCCTTGACCACTCTATCTACCCGTGAAGCCACATTCAGGGTACAACGGACCTGAACTCCCAAATCTCTCTGTTCTTCCGTTTACTGTATAGTTCACTCTAGAATTAGACTTCCCAAAATGCATCACCTCACATTTACCTGGATTGAACTCCATCTGCCACTTCTCTGCCCAACTCTCCAGTGTATCTGTATTCTCCTGTGTTCTTTGACAGTCCCCTATGCTTTCTGCTACTCCACCAATCTTCGTGTCATCTGCAAACTTACTGATCATACCAACAGTGCCCTCTTCCAGATCAGTTATGTATATCACAAACAACAGTGGCCCCAGCACTGATCCCTGTGGAACACAGGGCACAGGCCCATTCCTGAAGAAGGGCCTGTGCCCGAAACGTCGAATCTCCTGTTCCCTGGATGCTGCCTGACCTGCTGTGCTGTTCCAGCAATAAAGTTTCAACTTTGATCTCCAGCATCTGCAGACCTTACTTTCTCCTCCCTGTGGAACACCACTGATCACCTTTCTCCATTTCAAGAAACTCTCTTCAACTACTACTCTCTGCCTCCTGTTGCTCAACTGGTTCTTTATCCACCTAGCTCGAATACCCTGCACACCATGTGACTTCACTTTCTCTATTAGTTTACCCTGGGGAACCTTATCAAATGACTTACTAAAGTCCATGTATATGACATCTGAGCCCTTCCTTCATCATTCAACTTGGTCACTTTCTCAAAGAACTCTATTAGGTTGGTAAGACATGATCTAAACCATACAAAACCATGTTGCTTATCATTGATAAACCCATTTTTTCCAAATATTAATAGATTTTATCCCTCAGTACCTTCTCCAGCAACTTTCCCACCACTGATGTCAGGCTCACTGGTCTATAGTTACCTGGAATATCCCTACTACCTTTCTCGTACAGAGGGACAACATGAGCTACCCTCCAGTCCTCCGGCACCTCACCTGAGTTTAAGGATGTTACAAACATATCTGTCAGGGCCCCAGCTATTTCCTCTCTTGCCTCCCTCAGCAACCTGGGATAGATCCCAACTGGGGATTTGTCCACCTGAATATCCTTTAGCCTACCCAACAGATCTTCCCTCCTTATATCAACGTGATCCAGAGTAAACAAACTTCTATCTCTAATCTCAGCATTCATCACCTCCTGTTCCTCCATGAACACTGATGCAAAGTAATCATTGAGAGTCTCACCCATTTTCTCAGGTTTGACACACAACCTTCCTTCCTTATCCTTTAGTGGACCAAACCTTTCTCTGGTTACCCTCTTGCTTCTTACATAAGAATAAAAGGCCTTGGGATTCTCCCGAATTCTGTTCACCAAAGCTATTTCATGACCATTTTTAGCCCACTTGATTCCTCATTTAAGAATGGTCCTATTGTCCCGATACTCCTTCCAAATTCTGCCCTATCCAGACCTCTGACACTAAGTCAATGTTGGGAAAATTAAAATCTCCCATCACCACCACCATGTTGCCTCTATATCTTTCCATAATCTGTTTACAGGCTCACTGTTGGGAGGCCTGTAATATAGCTCCACCAATGTCACTGCACCCTTCTTTTTTCTCATCTCCACCCATAATGCCTCACTGCTCAAGCCCTCCATAGTGTCCTCCTTTAGGACAGCCGTGATGTCATCCCTGACCAGCAATGCAACTCCTCACCCCACCCTTTTACTTCCCTCCCTGCCTGAAGCATCTATGTTCTGAAACATTTTGTTGCCAATCATGCTCTTCCTTCAACCAAGTCTCTGTGATCACAATAACGTCATACTCCCAGGTACCAATTCAAGCCTTAAGTTCATCTGCGTTACCCACTTGGATATATGATTAGGAAAGGTTTAGAGGGATATGGGCCAGGTGCTGGCAGGTGGAACTAGATTGGGTTGGGATATCTGGTTGTCATGGATGAGTTAGACCGAAGAGTCTATTTCCGTCCTGTACATCCCTATGACTCTATGACTATACTCCTTCCATTAAAGTAGGCTGCCAGTTCTTTTATGTTCATCTGCTCTCTGTCTACTCTTTCCCTTGGTAATGCTAACTTTGTGACCCTTACAGTCTCCAGTTTCCACCTCACTGTCTAGTAGTCTTCTCTTCTGGTTCCCAGCCCTCTGCCGGTTCCCAGCCCTCTGCCACATAAGTTTGATTAAGTTAAAGTTGATGAACCAATGGTGTCAGCCTGTACAATGATGATGTGCAGGACTGGGTGACAAACATGGTGCTACAGTTGAAAATGAATGCAAAATGTCCGTGCTGAAAGTACTGTCAAATTTCAGAGGGTCACCTCAAATTTGCAAGAAGTGAAGCACAGTGCTAAATGAGAGGTCCCATTCACCCACAGAAAGAATTCTTCACATCTTGCTATGGCCTGCCCACGTAAACATTTGAAGTGTTGTATTGAAAAATGTCAGATGTTAGTTCCAGAAAAATTTCATAATCTGTTTTTGCTTAGCATGTAGTTTCTCAACTCGTAGTTATAGTCCAACAGGTTTATTTGAAAGTACAAGCTTTTGGAGTGCTGCTCTGTTGTCAGGTAGGCAGCCTGATTAAGGGATAGAGCTCCAAAAGCTTGTACTTCCAAGTAAACCTGTTGGACTAAAACTTGGTGTTATGTGATTTTTAACTTTGTCCACTCCAGTCCCTCTTGCTTTTCTCTTTCTTGAAAAAAAATCTCCTCTAATTAATTACATAAACACCAAGACATTAATGTTGAGTAAATAAGATTAGAAATAAATGCATCACTCAAAGGTTGATGTGGATAAATGGGTTTCAATCCATGTGGAACTGAGGGTTACTGGGGAAAGTGGGAGTTGTACCATTGGGATCTTATTATGCTGTGACAATTACTTGGAGGGTTGGATGACTTGAGGCAGAGAGGGCTTGAAACTAAATGGTGGGAGCAATGGATCAAGTGTAGGAAGAGGATGTGATAGAAAGAGGGTCAAACAAGACAGCAGGGTAACAACAAGGGAAATTGAAATCATAGCATGGTAGGAAGTGACAAACTTAAGAATACACAAGCTGATAAGCTAAATTCTAAAGATAAGAAATGATGGAAGGAGAGCTCTGTCAATTAGTAATATTAGAGAGAGTTTATTTTAGTTTTAAAGATTAAAATGCAAAATCAGTTTAGATAGAGATAAATACTAAAAGTCACTTATGGGAGTAGTTTATCGGGCCTGAACAGGGCGCATACAGGAAATATTAATGGGTCTTGTATTAAAGATATGGTGATAATAATGGGTGATTTTAATCTCCATATAAATTGTACAAATCAAAATTGTAAAGGACACATAAAAGATGGGTTTATTGTGTTTTGGGGGCAGTTTCTCAGTATATATCTGAAGCCGATCGAACAGCAGATTATCCTTGACCTGGTTATGTGTAATTAACTAGGATTGATGAATACCCTCAAAATAAAGGTGTCTGAATTTAGCAGTGATCATAACATAATTGAATTTCACATTCAGTTTGAATGGCAGAAGAGTGGATCAAAATTTATTTGCTTTTTGAGGAAGGAAATTCGAATGATGCTCAACTCCCTGACAGAAAAAGAAAGCCTTCATTTCTGTTTTAAATGGATACTGCCCTATTTTTAAACAATGATCCCTGGTTCAAGTTTCTCCGACAAGAAGAAAAAAGTCACCTATATTGTTCTAAACTCCACAGGGTACAAGCCTAGCTTATAAAGCCTTCCCTCACAAGGCAATTTGCTCATTCCTGGCATCAGTCACTTAAACCTTCTCTGAACTGCTTCCAGTGCAGTAACATCCTTCCGTCTGTATGGTAACTGGTACTGTACACAGTATTCTAGATGGAGTCTTACCAATACCCTGGATAACTGAAGTATAATCTCCCCTGCTCTTGCACTACTTGGTGTGCCTGCATACTAATCTTCTGCGATTCATAGACAAAGACACCCAGATCTCTTCGTAATGGATGTTTAGTGCTCTGCAACCTCTTACCATTTAAATTTTATGCTTCTTCTTCATTCCTTCTACCAAAATGGACAGTATTTTTCCAAACTGTACTCCATTGCCAGATCTTTGCCCATCACTTAACCTATCTATATCCCTTTGTCAATTTCTTATATCCTCTTCACAACTCACTCTCATGTCTACCTTCCTATCACCAGCAAATATAGCTAGCAGACCTTCAGTCCCTTCATCTGGATCTTTTCTATAAATTGTAGAGAAATGAGGCCTCAGCACTGACCCCTGTGACACACCACTTTTGCTATCCTGTCAGTCTACAAAATACCCATTTATTCCTACTTCCTATTTCCTGTTGGTCAGCCAAACATGCCAATATGTTATCACAACTCCATGAGGTTTTATTTTCTGCAACAAACTTTGATGTGACACCTTAGCAAGTGCCTTCTGAAAATCTGAGAACAATGCATCCACTGATTCCCCTTTTTCTGCAGCACCAGTTTCTTCTTCAAGTAATTAGTTGAACATGATTTTCCTTTGACAAAGTCATGTTGGCTCTGCCTGATTACCTTGAACTTACCCAAATGCCCTGTTATGAAGCCTTCAATAATAGTTTCTACCATTTTCCATATGAGAGCGAACTGGCCTGCAGTTTGCTGCTTTCTGACTCCTTTTTTGAATAAAGGAGTTACATTAGCTATTTTCAATTTAAAGAAACCTTCCCTGAATGTAATGAGTTTTGGAAATTTAAGTCAAAACATCAACTATCACACGAGTTACTTCTTTTAATATTTTAGAATGAAATCCATCATGACCCGGGACTTGTCAACTCACAATTGCAACAATTTACTCAGCAACTACTTCACTGGTAATTGTAATTTTCTTGAGTTCTTCTTTTGCTTTCAATTCCTGAGTAACAGCTAGCTCCAGGAGGTAACTTGTCTGCTCTCTAGGAAAGATTGATGCAGAATATTTGTTCAGTTCATCTTCCATCTCTTTATCACTCCATTGCTAATTCCCCAGACTCATTTTCTTTACTAACATCTTCCACCCCGACCTCAAATTTACCTGGACTGTCTCAAACTCCTCCCTCCCCTTCCGAGACCTCTCCATTTCGGGCGACCGAATCAACACGGACATTTACTATAAACCGACCGACTCCCACAGCTACCTAGACTACACTTCCTCCCACCCTGCCCCTGTAAAAATGCCATCCCATATTCCCAATTCCTTTGTCTCCACCGCATCTGCTCCCAGGAGGACCAGTTCCAATACCGAACAACCCAGATGGCCTCTTTCTTCAAAGACCGCAATTTCCCCTCAGACATGGTCGACGATGCTCTCCACCACATCTCCTCTACTTCCCGCTCCTCCGCCTTTGAGCCCCGCCCCTCCAATTGCCACCAGGACAGAACCCCACTGGTCCTCACCTACCACCACACCAACCTCCATATACATCGTATCATCCGTCGTCATTTCCGTCACCTCCAAACGGACCCCACCACCAGGGATATATTTCCCTCCCCTCCCCTATCAGCATTCCGAAAAGACCATTCCCTCCGTGACTCCCTCGTCAGGTCCACACCCCCCACCAACCCAACCTCCACTCCCGGCACCTTCCCCTGCAACCGCAAGAAATGCAAAACTTGCGCCCACACCTCCCCCCCTTACTTCCCTCCAAGGCCCCAAGGGATCCTTCCATATCCGCCACAAATTCACCTGCACCTCCACACACATCATTTACTGCATCCGCTGCACCCGATGTGGCCTCCTCTACATTGGGGAGACAGGCTGCCTACTTGCAGAATGTTTCAGAGAACACCTCTGGGACACCCGGACCAACCAACCCAACCACCTGTGGCTCAACACTTCAACTCCCCCTCCCACTCCACCAAGTACATGCAGGTCCTTGGACTCTTCCATCGCCAGACCAAAGCAACATGACGGCTGGAGGAAGAGCGCCTCATCTTCCGCCTAGGAACCCTCCAACCACAAGGGATGAACTCAGATTTCTCCAGTTTCCTCATTTCCACTCCCCCCACCTTGTCTCAGTCCCAACCCTCGAACTCAGCACCACCTTCCTAACCTGCAATCTTCTTCCTGACCTCTCTGCCCCCACCCCCACTCCCGCCTATCACCCTCACCTTAACCTCCTTCCACCTATCGCATTTCCAACGCCCCTCCCCCAAGTCCCTCCACCCTACCTTTTATCTTAGCCTGCTTGACACACTTTCCTCATTCCTGAAGAAGGGCTCATGCCCGAAACGTCGATTCTCCTGCTCCTTGAATGCTGCCTGACCTGCTGCGCTTTTCCAGCAACACATTTTCAGCTCATTTTCTATGGGGCCAACACTTACTTTGTTAACATCTTACCTTTTTTCTAAATATTTCAGGAAACCTTTTCATATTTTTTTTTATTTTAGTCAACTTTCTCTCATTCTAGTTTTTACCTCCTGATTGACCTTTTAGTATTCTTTGCTCTTTTAAATACCCTATCCAATTTTCTGACCTGACACTGATTTTTGCAGAATTATAAATCTTTTCTTTGAGTTTGTAAGTTTTTGACTTTGTTAGTTAACCATTAGAAGACAGGTCTATCCCACAGAATCTTTCTTATTTGTTGGAATATATGTATCCTGTCCTTTCTGGAATATTCCCTCAAATGTTTGGCATTGCATCTCTATTGACCTATCCCTTATTGCCAGTTCACTGTCTCTAGCCTTGCTATCATGCCCTCACAACTGATCTCGTTTAAATTCAAAACAGTAGTCTTGGACCCACTCTTCTCTGCCTTAAACTGTGTGTTAAGTTCAATCATATTATAGTTGCTGCTACCCGGGGTGCTTTCACTATGAGGTCAGTAATTAATCCCGTCTTGTGGATAAAAAGGAAGGTCTGATATATCCTGCTCTCTGGTTGGTCCCGTAACATGTTGGTCTAAAAAAATGTCCCCAGAATAGTCAATGAATTCCTCATCTGGACTACTTTTTCCAATCTAAATGTAGGTTAAAATCCCCCAGAATAATTGTTGCATTCTTTGAACAAGCTCCCATTATTTCTTCCTTGATACTTTGTCTACCATGGAGTTACTGTTGCCAACTACCACAATTATCTTCTTGCATTTATTATTTCTCATTTCTACTCAGATCACTTCTATATATTGGTTTTCTGAATTTAGGTAATCCCTCTTTATTGTGCGAATACCTTTCTCAATTGACAGAGCCACTCCTCAACCCTTTCCCAGCTTTCTGTTCTTCCTAAATATCATATACCCTTCAAGACAAAAGATGGAAAATAATAGGCCAATTAGCCTAACCTCAGTTGTTGGTAAAATAGTAGAATCCATCGTTAAGGAGGAGATTTATAAATTCTTGGAAGTGCAGGATCAGAGTAGAACAAGTTAGCATGGAGTTAGTAAGGGGAGGTTGTGCCTGACAAACCTGTTAGAATTCTTTGAAGAGGTAACAAATAGGTTAGACCAGGGAAACCCAGTGGATGTTATCTATCTAGACTTCCAAAAGGCCTTTGATAAGATGCCTCAGGGGAGGCTGCTGAGGTGGGTGAGAACCCATGGTGTTTGAGGTGAGCTACTGGCATGGATTGAGGATTGGCTGTCTGATAGAAGGCAGAGAGTTGGGATAAAAGGTTCTTTTTTAGAATGGCAGCCGGTGATAAGTGGTGTCCCACAGGGTTCAGTGTTGCAGCGGAACTGTTCACTTTATATATTAATGATCTGGATGAAGGGACTGGGGGCATTCTAGCGAAGTTTGCTGATGATACGAAGTTAGGTGGACAGGTAGGTAGTACTGAGGAAGTGGGGAGGCTGCAGAAGGATTTAGACAGTTTAGCAGAGTGGTCCAGGAAATGGCTGATGAAATTCAACGTGAGCAAATGTCTTGCACTTTGGAAAAAAAATACAGGTATGGACTATTTTCTAAACGGTGAGAAAATTCATAAAGCCAAAGTACAAAGGGATCTGGGAGTGCTAGTCCGGGATTCTCTAAATGTTAACTTGCAGGTTGAGTCCATGATTAAGAAAGCAAATGTAATGTTGTTATTCATCTCAAGAGGGTTGGAATATAGAAGTAGTGATGTGTCCTGAGACTTTATAAAATTCTAGTCAGGCCCCATTTAGAACACTGTGTCCAAGTTTGGGCCCCACACCTCAGGAAGGACATACTGGCATTGATGCATGTCCAGTGGACATTCACACGGATGATCCCTGGAATGGTCGACCTAACGTACAATGAACAGCTAAGGATCCTCCGGTTGTACTCATTAGAGTTTAGAGGGTTGAGGGGAGATGTAATAGAAACTTATAAGATAATGCATGGCTAAGAAAGGGTGGATGTTGGTAATTTGTTTCCATTAGGCATGGAGACTAGGACATGTGGGCACAGCCTTCGAATTAGAGGGGTTCAATTTAGAACAAAATGAGGAGACATTTCTTCAGCCAGAGAGTGGGCCTGTGGAATTCATTGCCATGGAGTACAGTGGAGGCCGGAACGTTAAATGTCTTCAAGGCAGAGATCGATACATTCTTGATCTCACAAGGAATTAAGGGCTTACGTGTAAGAGTCTAATTAAGAGTGCGGCTAAGTGGAGTTGAAATGCCCATCCGCCATGAATAAATGGCCTTGCTTTCACTCCAACGTCTTATGGTCTTAATATACAGGTCCCAATCTAGGTCATCCTACAACCATATCTCTGTTTCAAATGCTGATTGCATTCATATACAGTGCCTTACATTTTGTAATTATTTTGATTTTGTAAACGCTGGTCTTAGAATTTATTCTTTGTCCTGTCTTGTCATTGACTGCTTATTTCTGACGTTAATGTCTTCTTCTATTTTCATTTGCCCACTTTCTGATTTATCACAACTTTGTAAAATTGGGCCCTTTCACCCACTATCTGATTTAAAACTGGCCTTACTTCCCTAGTTATGCAGTCATCAAGACCACTAGTCCCAGTACAGTTCAGATGTAGACCATCTAATCAGTACAGATTCCACTTTCCCCAGTATTGGTACAAGTGCCCACAAACCAGAATCTGCTGCTCCCACACCAGTTCTTCAGTTGCACATTCATCTTTCTAACCTTGTTTATCTTATACCAATTTGTACTTGGTCAGGTAGTAATTCAGAGATCATCTTTGAGGTTCTGCTTCTTAATTTGGTATCCATTCTGAAATTAATTAAAGTAATTGAAGAAACCAAATATTAAAACTAAATGTGGTTACTGATGGATAAGCTGTTGTGCGTGAACTCTCCGTGACATTATCATATTTGTAGACAGATTTAGAATAAAATTTAGTGGCGTGTGGTGGTAAACGCAGTTTTAACTGATGGAATTTACAGTGCAAGAATTTGTTATTTCTTACCTGATGACACACTTTAACACATTGAGAAACAGACTACTTAATAGGAAATTTAATATTATTCATCATAATCTACATCCCAGTAGTTGCTGTTAGTTTTTGAGGTATCATGGCACTTTGGTAGTTTTGCTGTGATTACCGGTGCAAAATTCAACCCAAAGTTTTCATTCTTAACCAAAATTATTACTCTGCAACACATTTCCAATGTTGAATATTTTATATTGCATGAGAAGTAAGAAATATTACCTTAACATTTAATGCACTTTGTAAGACTGGCACTTGTTAATTGAAACCAAATACCAACTCTAGTTGGCAAGTTCATTTCAATTCATGATGCTGACTTCCTCCAATTTTTCCCTCACCACTGCTAAATTGTGATTTGGTTCAATTCCAGTAATCAGCAATAAATGTGTAAAATAGTGATAAAGATGGTGTTTGGATTCCTTGAACTAGGCGTTTCTCAATTTTAACTACTTGGTCAGGCACTGCCCCTATAATATTTCCAATGAAGTGTTATCAGTAGGGAATTTCTTGTTCAAATCAATACTTTACAAAGCTCTAAATGAGGAAGGCAGAAGCCTATAAGGCACTATTCCATGTCTTTTGTAACATAGATAAATAGAACGAGAATTGTGATATATAGTACCAACCAATCCAACAACATATAAATATAGACTCATTTTTTAATGATCCTATCAGTCCTGTCTCTATGGTCCTGTGAAGGAGAATGTAAAAAAAAACTGGAACAAGTGCCTTTTTAGGAGCACCATTTCATATTTAATGCAGTTTCACCTGTATAAAATACAAACTGTGGTTCCTCAAACCAATAACAGCATCAGACATGTCCTAAAGCAGCACCCTTATGTTTCAGCTTTGAACTCAATGCTTTGAATCAGAAAGTCAATGCCTCGGCCAAGCCTAAGTAATAATCTAGGGTGATACTTCAATCCAGCACTGTCAGAAGTGCCATCTTTTAAATGACATGTTCAGCTGCAGCCTCTTCAGCCTGTTCGTTGAACCAATAAGATCCCTTGCTAAGAAGAGCAAGGAGGTTCTTACTCATGTCAGAACATGAACATTTCTTCAGGTGATTATTATTATTATTTGCATGAATTCCTTGGACATTCTCCAATAAATAAATATCATTACACAGCTTAGTAATCATTGATATTGAGTTTGTTATTCATCAAATCTGTCTGCATTTTACCTACTGCAGCTGCTTTCCCAGTTATCTCATTTGTGGTTGCTGTTATCTCTTTGAGGTATTTCTGGTCCAATGAATTGATGTCAACATTACTGTCTTCTTCGAGCTCATTAATTTCAGATTTTTCTTTTTTTTTGTACTTCTTCAAAATGCTCCTTCCGTGTTACTCTTACTTCATAGGCTTGGTTAATAATGTGAATAAACATGAAAATGTGCTCAACATAATTAGGAAAAGGGTGGGGAAACTGAATAGGACATACTTTATGAGGAGACAAACTCTTCAGAGATGTAATAGATTGAAGGTTTAATGGAAATAAAATACAGGAAGAGAAAAAGTGTTAGTTGGCTTGAAACTGAGGGAAGTTATAGCCAAATGGAAAGAATGGCACAGGACATAGATACATGGGAAGGCAAATATGAAGCAAGAAGCCAAGCACCAAAGATGAAGATGATGATTATTTTTAAAACTTGCATGTCATCATATCAGAGGGCAATTTCATTTCATGAACACAAACAACTACACTGTGAAAGTGTATGGGACAGACAGACAATCAAGGTATTTTTCAATGTATAATTTCAGTTACATCACACTGTAATTTTTTGCTATAAATTCTGTGCCTTACAATTGTGTCCTCCACAATCACCTGATGAAGGAGCGGCGCTCTGAAAGCTCATGCTTCCAATTAAACCCTTTGGACCATAACCTGGTGTTGTGTGATTTTTAACTTTGTACACCCCAGTCCAACACCAGCATCTCCAAATCAGGACAGCTTCAAGTTGTGTAACATGTTATGTAATGTAGATTTTTATTTTAGTTATCATGAAGAAAGTTTCCACATAGGATGGAAATGGGTCAAGGTCATAAAAACATAGAGAGCAACATAGGCTATTTGGCTCTTAGTAACTGTTCTGCCCTTCATTCCGACCATGGCTGACTGAACAACTCAATAGCCTAACCCTGTTTCCATTTTTCTACCAGACCCTTTGATCCCTTTAGCCCCAAGTGCTGTATCCATCTTCTACTTGAAATCATACAGTGTTTGGCTTTCAATGTTTTTTGTGATTGCAACAGGCTCATCATTCTCTGGGTAAAGAAATGTCTCCTCATCTCAGTCATAAATTGTTTAGCCCTTATCTTGAGACTACAATTGCTAGTTCTGGACTCCCTGTCATTGAGAACATCCTTATTGCATCCATCCTGTAGGTTTCTATCATGTCCGCCCTCATTCTTCTGAATATAATCCAAACCAATTCAACTTCTCCTCATACATTAATCCTGCTTTCCCAGGAATCAGTCTTGGAAACCTTCGCTCACTCCTTCCATGGCAAGAACATAAAGAGACTAAAACTGTATTTAATATTCCACATGTGGTCTCACCAGGGACCTGTATAATTGTTGCAAAACATCCCTGCTGCTGTACTCAAATACTTTCACAACTGAAGCCAACGTAACATTTGCCTTCCACTGCCTGCTAACCTGCATACATATCTTCAATGACTGATGTACGAGGACACTCAAGTTTCATTGCACATTCACCACTCTCCATAAGACGATAAGACGTAGGAGTGGAAGTAAGGCCATTGGGTCTACTGCGCCATTTAATCATGGCTGATAGGTATTTCAACTCCACTTACCAGCACTCTCCCCGTAGCCCTTAATTTCTTGCGAGATTAAGAATTTATCAATCTCTGCCTTGAAGACATTTAACATTCCAGTCTCCAATGCGCTCCGTGGCAATGAATTCCACAGGCCCAGCACTCTCTGGCTGAAGAAATGTCTCCTCATTTCCATTCTAAATTGACCTCCTCTAATTCTAAGGCTGTGCCCATGGGTCTTAATCTCCCTGCCTAACGGAAACAACTTACCAGTGTCCACCCTTTCTGAGCCATTCATTATCTGATAAGATTCTATAGATCTCCCCTCAACCTTCTTAACTCTAATGCATACAATCCCAGGATCCTCAGCTGTTCATTATATGTTAGGCCTACCATTTCAGGGATCATCTGTATGAATCTCCATGTGAATCTCCGCTGCACACACTCCAGTGCCAGTATGTCTCTTCTGAGGTGTGGGGCCCAAAATTGGACATAGTATTCTAAATGGGGCCTAACAAGAGCTTTATAAAAACTCAAAAACACATCACTGCTTTTATATTCCAACCCTCTTGAGATAAATAACATTACATTTGCTTTCTTAATCATGTATTTAACCTTTAGAGAATCCTGGACTAGCACTCCCAGATCCCTTTGTATTTTGGCTTTATGAATTTTCTCACCATCTAAAAAATATCCATCCCTGTATTCTTTTTTCCAAAGTGCAAGACCCTGCATTTGCTCATGTTGAATTTCACCAGCCATTTCCTGGACCACTTTCCTAAACTGTCTAAATCTTTCTGCAGCCTCCTCACCATCTCAGTACTACCTGCCTGTCCGCCTAACTTCGTATCATCAGCAAATTTCACCAGAATACCCCCAGTTCCTTCATCCAGATCATTAATATATGAAACTAACATCTGCGGCCCCAACACTCAACCCTGTGGGACACCACTTGTCACCGACTACCATTCCATAAATGAATGTTTAATCCCAACTCTCTGCCTTCTGTCAGACAGCCAATCCTCAATCCATGCCAGTAGCTCATCTCGAACACCATGGGCCCTTACTTTACTCAGCACCTTCCCATGAGGCATCTTATCAAAGGCCTTTTGGAAGTCTAGATAGATAACATCCACTGGGTTTCCCTGGTCTAACCTACTTGTTACCTCTTCAAAGAATTCTAACAGGTTTGTCAGGCATGACCTACCACCCTTATTAAATCCATGCTGACTTGTTCTAATCTGATCCTGCACTTCCAAGAATTTAGAAATCTCCTCCTTAATGATGGATTCTACTATTTTACCAACAACCAACGTTAGGCTAATTGGCCTATGATTTTCCATCTTTTGTCTTGATCCTTTCTTGAACAAAGAGGTTTCAACAGCAATTTTCAAATCATCTAGGACAACCAACGCCTCTGCTATTTCCTCAGCCACCTCCCTCAGAACTCTAGGATGTAGTCCATCAGGGCTAGGAGATTTATCAATTTTTAGATCTATTAGCTTTTCTAGCACTTTCTCTTTTGTAATAGCTACCATAATCAACTCTGCCCCTGATTCTCCCTAACTGTTGGAATATTACTCATATTTTTCACTGTGAAGACTGACGCAAAGTTTGTTTCTTATGTATTGAAAGAAACTTTTCCTATCATTTCTGATATTACTGGCTAGCCTACCTTCATATTTGATCATCTCCTTCCTTATTTCTCTCATAGATTCATAGAGCTATAGAGATGTAAAGCGCAGAAACAGATCCTTCAGTCCAACTTGTCCATGCCGACCAGATATCCCAACCCAATCTAGTCCCACCTGCCAGCTCCCATCCCATATCCCTCCAAACTCTTCCTATTCATATACCCATCCAGATGCCTTTTAAATGTTGCAGTTGTACTCACCTCTACCACTTCCTCTGGCAGCCCATCCACACATGCACCACCCTTTGTGTGAAAAGGTTGTCCCTTATGTCTCTTTTATATCTTGCCTCTCTCTCCTGAAACATATGCCCTTTAAATCTGGACTCCCCCACCCCAGGGAAGAGACCTTGTCCATGCCCCTCATGATTTTATAAACCTCTATAATGTCACTCCTCAGCCTCCGATGCTCCAGGGAAAACAGCCCTTGCCTATTCAACCTCTCCCTGTAGCTCAAATCCTCCAACCCTGGCAACATCCTTGTAAATCTTTTCTGAACCCTTTCAAGTTTCACAACATCCTTCCGATAGGTAGGAGACCAGAATTGCACACAATATTCCAACAGTGGCCTAACCAATGTCCTGTACAGCCGCAACATGATCTCCCAACGCCTGTAATCAATAGTCTGACCAATAAAGGAAAGCATACCCTCTGTTTTTGTAGCCTTCCCAACCTTCAGATTTCCCAGTGCTCTTCGGCACTTTATAGGCTCTCTCTTTCTCTTTGATACATTTCCTGACTTCCTTTGTCAGCCATGGCTGTCTAATTCAGCTCCCACCCCCTGGATAACCTTTCTTTTCTTTGGGATGAACCTCCGCTCCGTGTCCTCAATTACACCCAGGAACTCCTGCCATTGTTGCTCTCCTGTCTTCCCCACTAGGCACTGCTTCCAGTCGATTTTCATCAGTTCCTCCCTCATGCCCCTGTAATTAACTTTATTTAACTGTAACACCATTACATCTGATGTTGCCTTCTCTTTCAAACTGCAGACTGAATTCTACCATATTATGATCACTGCCTACTAAGCATTCCCTTACTTTGACATTATTTCTAAAGTCTGGCTCATTTTATAGCACTAAGCCCAGAATAGCCTGCTCCCTTGTGGGCTCCATCACAAACTGTTCCAAAACCCCACTCTGTAAGCATTCTATGAATTCCCTTTCTTTGGATCCACCGGAAACATTATTCACCCAGTCCACCTGCATATTTAAGTCCCCCATGATCACCGTGACCTTGCCTTTCTGACATGCCCTATCTGTTTCCCAGTACATGTTGCGCCCTTTGGCCTGACCACTGTTAGGAGGTCTGTATATTACTCCCATTATGGGTTTTTTTGCCTTTGTGGTTCCTCAACTCCACCCATACAGACTTCACGTCATGTGACCCTTTGTCATTCAGTGCCATAGATTTAATTTCATTCTTAACTAACAAGGAAACCCTGGCCCGTCTGCCCACCTCCTTGTCTTTTTGATAAGTTGTAAATCCTTGGATGTTTAACTGCCAGTCCTGAACTCCCTGCAACCACATCTCTGTGATGCCTACCACATCATAATCGTTCACGATGATTTGTGCCGTTAATTCATCTACTTTGTTACAAATACTACAAGCTTTCAGGTAAAGTACCTTAATACTAATTTTCTTATCATTAATAGAGATATTGGAAAGCATAAGATGTTCTAAGTTATCCTTCCTTTTTACTGCATTCCTAGTTTGCCTCGAGCTTAAACCCACCTGCATACATGCACTCCTGCTGCTTATCTTTCCATTTAACTCCAAACTGTTGCTTTCGCTTTCCCTTTCCCCCCGACTCAGAAGTTTAAAGTACTACTGACCACCCATCCTTTTCGCTAGAACACTGGTTGCAGATTGGTTCAGGTGGCGACTATCCCAATGGTACAGACTCCCCCCCCCCCGTTCCAAAATTGATTTCAATGCCCCGCCCCGCGAAGTGAAATCCTTCTTTCCCCATACCACTCCCTTAGCCATGTGTTTACTTCCCTAACTTTCTTATCCCTCTGCCAATAGGCCCGTGGCTTGGGCAGTAATCTGAAGATTATAACTCTTGAGGACTTGTATTTCAATTTCCCTCCTTGTCCTTTATAATCCCCAAAGAGGTCCTCCACCCTAGCTTTGCCTATGTTATTAGTCCCAATGTAGACCATAACAACTGGATCCTCCCTGTCCTGCTCCAATATCCTTTCAACCCAGTTGGAGACTCAATTTATAACCACTCTTATAATAATTTGCTTTTCTGCTTTTGTTCCCAAAGTGATAACCTCACATTTATCTACATTATACTTCATCTGCCATGTATTGGCCCACTCACTCAGCTTGTCTAAATCACACTGAAGCACCCCCTTTACATATCACACAAGTTTATGTTATCGGCTGATTTGGAGATATTACATTTAGTTCCATCATTTAAATCATTAATGTATGTGCAAGTAGGTGGTGTCTTTGCACTGATTCCTGCAGTGTACTACTAGTCACTACCTGCCATTCAGATAAGGACCCATTTATTCCTACTCTTTGTTGCCTCTCTGCCAAACAGTTTTATTTTTTATCGATCAGGAATATCTCATAATTCACTAAAAAGAACTGAAAGGTTAGAAAATCTGTTGAGAATAGATTTGGCTTTAAATTCCAATAATTTTGTGGTCAAAATGGGTCAGTTTTCTGAATTAATACCTCCAAAACCTTTGCATTAAAACTGAATTTGTATTGTCCTGGGTGACAGAAATATATTCTGTTTTGTGAGGGACTGTTATTTCTATTTGGATCTCGAGTACTTTCTGGCAAATTAAACTGAAGAATATTGCTCCTCTAATTAGATCCCATGGCTGTGGATTCAGTTTAATTCATGTTCTTATTTTCAGTTATTGCACATTTTAGTGTCATTTTATAATTTATATCAAAATTCAAACTCTAAGTGGGAGTACTTTCACCCGCTTTAATAATTTCAAAATCCTTACTCTATTTGTAAAACATTATTTTTTAAATGTAAAATCAATTTCGTGGTCATAAACAATACAACTAAAGTCCTTGTCTTGTGTTTACACTGTAATTCTCCCTATCTCAGTTCCAAATTACAAAGTATGCTGTATGATATTAAAACAGCTTGGAATTATTTAAGGCTTTAGTAAAGCCTTTGGAACTATTTGTTGTAAACTGGTTCAAACCTGAAAAATTGTGCCAACAAAATTGTGACTAGGATATGGTGTCACAAAATAATGGCATTTTCCCAGGACTCATTGTGTTTGACTCGAATATGTCCTTGAAAGCAATATCTGGGATTTTTAACCAAAACGAAATGACAAACAGAATCTATGCAGCCTTTTCGGAAAGACGTTATTGTATTCTGGAGATACAGCCGACCTGGAGAGAAACTATGCTGTGAATGCAATATGAACAGTAAATAAAAGAAAAACAATCTTTGAGGTAGTCTAACCATGGTGATAAAATTCATTGTGACTCAAGCTCAAAGAAGAGGCCAGCAAAGGTTGCTGTTCTTATTGCTGGTGCTGTTGCAGAATATGTACAACTACTGTCTATAGTTTGTAGAAAGAGAATTGATTATTTTGTGGTGCCTGGTTGCAAAATGTCACCAAAGTAACATTTTTCAGAAAGACTTCATCACAAGGATGATATTGTATGGCAAATAAAACTTAAGCTGCAGTGCAATAAAACCAACCTCGCTCTGGTTACTCATGAAAAAAACAATTGCAGAGGACCCTTGTCTTGCAACAATAAATCATGTCATTGATCACAGTTACAAACCAATATCTGATGTTCAGTCATGGAAGACATGTCACTTTGGCATGTTGATGTTGCAAAGCTCTGAAAGATTATACATAAAATGGAAGTAATGGTATCAGCACGTATACTTGGAAAAGCAATATCTGCAAATGTGATAGTGAAAATACATAAATACATTTTCAGTGCACCATTAACTAATTAATGTATTCAACCTTTTCTCAATTTTTCTACAAACCCAGACAAAGAATATGAGAGCAGGGATGAGTACCTGTTATACCATGGATGTTGGAAGTCTGCATAATAGGAATAGTATCCATTCTAACTTGTCAGCACCCCTGTGCCTATTTCATAAACTTTTGAAACAAAAAAAAAGTTCCAGCATTTCTTTAAGGCTACTGCTCTGGATGTCCAATCCCTTACGCTGCATCAAGGTCACTGTGTAATAATATGTACCAGAGCAATAATTGTGCACTCTCATTGCATTACTGGGATACTCAAATCTGATGAAATTTGTTGACCAGTTAAGAAACCAATGTGTGTATGTGAGTGGAGTTTCAGGTAGGTCTTATTCTGGCACAACCATTAGAACAGATGGGTGTGAGGTAACACAAATATGTACACGTTCACTCCAAACTATGTAGGTATGCAGCCATTTAGCAATCAGAAATATGCTGAGGACTAGGGACAGGTGCTGGTGACAAACAAGCCAGACACTAGCATTAGTCCCTTTAAGATGCATCCAGGTATTGATGCATGAAATATCTTAAAAGGACAATATAGTGAAACAATCAGACCTATGCACATTGAAGTGGAATTGGAGGGAACATTGGATAAAAGCAAATTACTGCGGATGCTGGAATCTGAAACCAAAAGATAAAATGCTGGAAAATCTCAGCAGGTCTGGCAGCATCTGTAAGGAGAGAAAAGAACTTTGACAAAGGGTCATTTAGACTCTCAACATCAGCTCTTTTCTCTCCTTACACATGCTGCCAGACCTGCTGAGATTTTCCAGCATTTTCTCTTTTGGTTAGAGGGAACATTGATTGAAAGCAAGTTTGCAACATGTAATTCATGGATTGAACATGTTTTTTGATGGTGTTGACTATTTTTATTGCATAATTGCACAAGTGCCAACCACATTCTGGTAAAAAAAATTGAAATATTATATATGTGCTCCTTCTGGTATCTATTTGAGTGATGTCAGCAGGAAGTGCATGCATGTAGACATTAGAAAGGGACAAAATTTGATTCAGTTATGATTAGGTTGATGATATTCCTACATATACAATAGGAAGAATCTGTTATGTGAATGGTAGTTCATTTTGTCAAGTTTGTGGCATGCATTAAATTTAATGTCATACTTCCCAAGTGAGATCAGAAATTTTCAAATACCTTACCTGCAAATCTCTGTCTATAGATTTGAAATGCTACCCCTTATAACCCTATGCATTGACTCTCATTTTATTCTTTTTTTTTAAGTTTCTGCATCAACTTTCCTTGCAAATTGGTTAAAACAATCAGATGAACAGCTTTCTATACAAGATGCAGATAGGAATTACTCAGTTCCTATATCTATAACCTCTTACAATCTGCAGAGACCTCTGTGTGCTTCCGACTCTGACCTCTTGCATATCCCTGATTTTAATTGCTCTGCTATTGATGCGTGGGTCTTGAATTAACCAAGGTCCTAATGTCTGAAATTCATTCCCTAAACCTCTTCTCCTCTCTACTTCTGCCCTTTGTTGATGTACCTCATGAAACTATTTGTTTGACTAAGTTTTGACCACTAACTGAAAAGCTCCTAAAGTGGGTCAGTCTCAAATTTTGTTTGATAATGCTCCTCTGATATTTCTTGAGATGTCTTATTGTAGTAAAGGTGCTACAAAAATGCAAGTTGCTGATATGACACTTCCAGTTCAGTCTGTTGTGTGGTTATCCATTGGGATGCCTGCAATGCCATTTCTGTACAACAGTGGTCAGCAGAATTATATGAAATAAGAAACAGTAAGAGTCTCAAATTGTATCAGCACTTTGTTCTCATTATTACTCCAAACCATATTACTACAAATAAGCTGGCTAGATCCAAATTTAAAATCCAGGCATCTTTTTTTTACAGACATTAGATTCCTATCCTTAGCAGCTCATTCAGGCAAGTTGCTAAAAACACAGCACCAGTGATCTTGTCACACAGGCAGAAAATAAAATGTACCACTTTTACAGCTATCCATTATAACTTCATTTGTTAAAGTGGAAGAATCTAATTCAATTGATAATGGTATCCGTTGTGTTGTGGCAACTCAAGGTTACTAGAGAGTGATGTCTCATACTTCAGTAAAATCAGTGTTTCCTGACACCAGTGAAATTGCAGGATAACTTGTTAATGTCCCAACTATATCCACATCTATAGACTATTGCTTTCACAAATGCTTTCCATGTTGTCTTTCATCTAGTACAGATTACCTCTTTGGAAAGTTCTTGCTGCAAATACAATATATAACAATTCACATTCATGTTGAGCATTGAACTCCTTCCTCATCTAAGGTTTATTTCTGCTGTTTAAATGATCAAAACTTCAAACTGGAATGACAAATGTTATACAAATTGCCTGTTGAATCTTACCTTCAACATATCAAGTTATCACAAACTAAACAGAAATTGCTGGAAAATCTCAGCAGGTCTGGCAACATCTGTGGAAAGAGATCAGAGTTAACGTTTCAGATCCAGTGACCCTTCTTCAGAAGACTATCAAGTTATCATTTGTCCCAGTTTAAGTAATAATACTTAAACATGGTGGGCGGCACGGTGGCACAGTGGTTAGCACTGCTGCCTCACAGCGCCAGAGACCCGGGTTCAATTCCCGCCTCAGGGGCCCAGGTTCGATTCCAGCCTCGGGCAACCATCTGTGTGGAGTTTGCATGTTCTCCCCGTGTCTGCGTGGATTTCCTCCAGGTGCTCCGGTTTCCTCCCACAGTCCAAAGATGTGCAGGTCAGGTGAATTGGCCATGCTAAATTGCCCGTAGTGTTAGGTAAGGGGTAAATGTAGGGGTATGGGTGGGTTGCGCTTCGGCGGGTCGGTGTGGACTTGTTGGGCCGAAGGGCCTGTTTCCACACTGTAATCTAATCTAATCTAATCTAATCTAATATCATTGCTCCAGAAATGAATCACTTTCTGTTTTGTGGTTAACATTATAAACCTCTCCTTAAATAATGAAGCAGGTCTTCATCGTGAGAGGATTTAAGTATAGGAACTGGGATGTCTTGATACAATTGTGCAGGCTTTGGTGAGTGCCTCGGAATATTGTGTGCAGTTTGGGTCTCCTCATCTGAGGAAGGATGAGGAGTTGTTATAGAGAGAGTGCAGCGAAGGTTTACCAGGCTGATTCCAGGGATGGCAGGACTGATGAACGAAGAGAGGTTGAATTCGTTGGGATTATATTTACTGGAGCTCAGAAGAATGAGGGGGAAATCTCAGAGAAACCTATAAGATTTGAACAGGACTAAACAGTATAGATGCAGGAAGGATGTTCCCAATGAGGGGGGGGGGGGGGGGGGGGGGGGGGGGGAGGTCCACAAAAAGGTTATATGGTAAATCATTTGGACGGCAATGACAGTCATAGAGTGGTGAATCTGTGGAACCTGCTACCCCAGAAAGCAGTCAATGCCAAAACGTTGCAGGATTTTATGAAGGGATTGAATGTAGCACATGGGTCTAAAGGGATCACAAGATGTGAGAGAAAGGTAGGGACAGGCTATGGATGACCACATTTGGAGTATTGTGTGCAGTTTTGAGACCCATATCTCAGGAAGGATGTACTGGCACAGAGGAGGTTCACGAGAATAGACCCAGGAATGAAAAGCTGAAGATGTGAGGAACATTTGGGGACTCTGAATCTATACCTGATGAAGTTTAGAAGGAAGAGGGGATCTAATTGAAACATATAGAATACTGAATGACCTGAACAGAGTAAACTTCTTCAGCCAGAGGGTGGTAAATCTCTGGAATTCATTGCTACAGAAGGCTGTGGAAGCCAGGTTCTTGAGTATATTTAAAATGGAGATAAATAGGTTCTTGAGTATCTAGGGGATTAAGGGTTATTGGGAAAAAATGGGAGAAAGGTGTTGAGAAATATTTTGTCTCCAACCATGATTGAATGATGGAGCAAACTCGATAAGTTGAATGACCTAATTTTGGCTGTAAGTCTTATTGTTTTATGGTCTAAAGATTGGTGATTGAGAAACCTAGGATTCATTGACTCCGAACCAAAGTTTCTGTTCAACTGTTCTGAGCCACCTCAGGGGATATTACGTAAAATGATCAAAATGTGGGTCAAAGTGGCAGGTTTTAAGATGGCTTTTAAAGGATGAAAAGGACAGAGTGTCAGGGAGTTGGTAGGGAAAGTACTCCAGTGGCAATTACATTTGGCGATCCATGTTGGGCCAGAATTAGAGGACAGCAGATTTCTCCAATTTTAAGGGCCACTCAGGGATCACAAAGAAAGAATCAAAATCAAAGCTAATGATTCTCACCTCTAACTGCTTAAGCCCTCTTCAGGGAGTGAGACTCCCTCTTTGGCGGGAACTTCTGAAGCAGCCAGACTCTTAGAACAAAACACATTGTACGACAGTACACATAACAGACTCTTTGCCCCCCCCCCCCGCCACCCTTCCCTAGTTTATGTTAATCCTACCTCCTCCTCTGTCTTACAATTCAGTTTCCTGGTCATTTTTAATAGCAGTAGATCAATGTTTTTGATGTGGATTGAGCACCACCAGGTCTTCGACAATGGGATCTTGTTGCAAGTAACAGTTATCATGATACTATTACTACGTGTGTGAACTGCATTTGTCTTTTTATTGAGAAGGTAACAGTACAGTACATAAAATATGAAAATGTAAATCATTTAAAACTCACATTTCAATGGCTTAGCAAGATAGATTTCATTAGCTGGACTTTGCTGGTTGCATTGAGATTCTGACATTGGCATCAATTCTGAATAAAGAGTCAGCATACTGTGACAGGGCATGACTTGCGATCTCGAGCAGGGGGCCAATGAAGTTGCTTCTGGAGGTAACGTATACTTAAGTGAGAGTCCTTATCGGCGATCTTGTTGCAATGTCCAGCTGGCAGACTGTTTGGGAGAGATGGACAATGATGAAGCAAGCAAGAGACTATGAGGGCACCTTAAATGCCTAAAAATGCCTCTCTGCCTAAAAATGACTATAATGGGCACAGCTTTCAGGCCATTATTATCACGGAGGAGCTCCCACATGGTTTAACCTGAAGATCCAGCTGTCACCTTGCATCCCAGTGAGGCATAAATGTGGCCTTAGCCCTTTTTCCACTGCTGCAGGGAATCTGCCTCTTGGTAACTGCAGGGCTCCAGTCTCAGCATGGGGTAAGGTTGCTACTGAGATGGTCCCGTCAGTGGCAGCATTAATCCAGTTATTAGTCAAGTAGAAGCCTAAATGGCTATTTCTCACTGTCAGATGGGAGCATGTGTACTCACCCCACTTCCAGCCAGATCATTCAGAGGGCAGATACATGTCAAGTGGCTAACCCAACACACTCTTTACTGATTTCACTCCCATTCCTGTTTCTAAAATCCCTTTGCAGGAAAGGGAGATTTCAGTCTATAGATCTGCAGTTCCTACAATGATCTTGCCATATCTCGAATGAATATTGGGAATTTGAATGTGTAATTAGCTTGATTTTTATTGTCAAGTGTATTTTACAATAAAAATACAGTAAGATACAGTGAAAAGTTTTCGTAATGACAAATGTTTTTTGCTATGAAATGGTGCCTTGAATAATTTAAGAATATGGAAAACAAAGAAAGATATAGCTTGAATCAGTCCTGAGCCAGCTCATCGCCTTCATTGACACCTGCTACCACCATCCCTCCGCAATCACTTCTCCACTATCTACACCGGACCCAACCAGCATCAAAATCACCAATCCTCAGGTGCCATCTTTGCTACTGGTCTGATGCTCCTCCGCTACCACCTCTCTGCCTCCTACAGTAGACACACCAACATCAGAGTCACATCTCTCACCGCTGGGCCAACCTCACTGATGTTGTCATGAGGCCCTCCCACTACTGTGTCGCTGCTGCCAGCACCATACCCAACCAACAACAAAATTGCTGATCCCCAAGTGCCATTTCTCAACCACTATGTGGCCGATGTCACCTCTGCCGATGTAGCAGTCACTGATTCCAGGGTCCGTGTTTGCTCCAGAAAAGCAAATAGCAAATCACTTTCCTCCGCTGTAGGCCTGCCTGAGCTCTGTATTGAGCCTGCCTTGAGACCGCTTGAGGTCCGCGTTCTGGGCTATCACGGCCACTGATGCCGTTTATGCTCAGGACAAGTAAGTAATTTTAAAAAGAAAAGAGAGGGGACAAAATAAGAAAAAGAAAAGCAGTCACAGCGGACAAGCTCTAGCACTGGAGCCCTACTCCACCACCATCTTGGACTGGAATGTGAATCTATAGTGTGTGATCCTGCATTCATGGAACAGTGTCTTATTTGTATCTGGCATAAGTTCAAGCACATACCGGCTGCTATGATGGATAATGATAATCCAAGTTAATAATCTGATTGTTTAGGCAGACAATATTGAATGTTCTGAGGTTTTCATATAGTTTTCATTTGTAACAACAATTCTGTGATTGAGTTTTAGAGATTTATTCCATAAACTTACTTCCGTCAGATATGAGTAGTCATGAAATGGTAAATGCTTGATTATCTAATAACACACAACAATCTGTAAATTCATGGAGTTGACCATTACCAGCCTCAGCAATTTCAATAACTTGCCTAGTTAGGGCACTCCCTTTAACTATAACAAGTGATAAGCTCAGTGTTATTTGTTACAACTTTAAAACCAGCTTTATGAAACAAAAGATGTGAATTTGCAGCATGTGGAAGTAATTTCGCTGTCAACAAATAAATATGGTACACTTATCAGTCAAGAAGCTGCCAGGTTGAGTTTATGAAAGGACATGAGATTTGAGACTTCCTTTTCTTTCTTCCAACAGCCTTAAATTGTACAATAACAATTTGGAATTGCTTTCCTCGGATAAAATAAAGAGAACAATCCCCTTGAACGTTTTAATTTTTAACATTTTTGAGCAAAGTCTTCTGAGATCTTCCACACCAGTCAGGAATTTCACAGAGTGGGTGGTTTATTAGCAAATCTAATGAACTGCACTGCTAATGAACATCCCACACGTTGAGATTAATGAACGGAATATGGTGGCCAAGATACCCACAATGTTCTATAAACTGTCTACTGTGTGCAAAACTTCTTTAATATGGTACAAGTGTTTAGAAGTTTAGGGTAGATTTATAATGCACATAACTATTTTTAGATTTGTCTTTCTTTATTCCTATTCCTTTCATATCTGAATCTACACCCAAATAAATGGGACATAACACAGTTATAATGGTTCATTATGTACATTGTGGAAATCTATTATTATTCAAAAGATGTAATTGCTTCTCCACTCATATCATGAGCATTCTAAATCCTTCGGCAGGCATCAGATGTGAGCAATAGGTGGGTATAATTTAATTTATAGAACACAATTCCTAATTATTCACTTAATAATGCATTGGGGAATTCTAATCGGTGCACATTAATAATAGTTAATGAGAAAAATGAGTTGACATGAAGTAATAGAATTGCACATGAATGTCGATTAAATTTAATATATTGTCTTAAATGATAGAACATTGAAATATGATTAAGGATCAGTGATGACAGTAGATAAGGTCTGCCAAAGTAAATTGGGTATGTGAACTGCCAACATAGTCCTAAAGATAGGTCCAAAGCCTTAACTACATTAGAAGTGGCTGCTGATGCTTGCTGTGCATTCTCACAACAACTTCTAAATTTCAGGTCATTCTTTCATTTGCAGCTTCCCTGAGGCAAGTTTGAACATATCAGTGGGAAGGTGGTGTCATGCGATTGAGAGATATGGGGTATTCAGGTGAAGTGATTAGGAAGCAATCGGTTGAAAGGTGCAGTGATCAGGAAGAGGAAGATAAATCTAAGTGGGGGAGAAGGGACAAAACTAGCAGAGAGCAGAAACAGAATGAGCATGAACATCATATTGGATATCTATAATACTGGCACCATAATGTAAGAGGGGAGATAATAGGTAGCTAATGTACTAGCCGTTCTTTGATGTTCCTTTATGTTTTCACCCACAGACTATGGCAAAGACCCAGATGTCTGAAGTCCAGCCTTGATAACATTGCAGGGGCGGGCATAAATCCCATTTGCCTTGCATTCATCATTATGAAAGCAAAGTGAAATACTGAACCTCTTTGGTTTCACCACAGTTGTATCTCAAAAAATGTTATGAATTCTCACTTCAATGCCCAGCTTATCTTGGAATAAAATCAGAGAATCTGATTTAGTTCATTATTTTAAAATCAATTACCAATTTGAATCCATTCACTTTGTATTAGTTGCAGCAAATAACAACAGGAGACAAGACCCAAGATTTTGTCCAGTGCAGATTGCCTTCAGCAATGTGAGGATAGTATTGTTTAGTAACAAATTCAAGAGAGTCAGTAAAATGTAACTTTAGAAGAAGTGCATAAGATGGTTGAATAAGACTAATCTGATGGCTCAGTAAGTCCTTTATCCATTGAGCGTCTGAGCTAAATGTTCTGCGTTGGATCTGGGTTAAGCCATCTGATCTCAGTCACAGTGCCATTCAGTCATTCAACATTTGGTTTCATTCCATCTGGGATAAAAAGGCAAGTCAAGGTTATGCACAAGATGCTATCCAGCATTCATGCAAGAATGAGTATTTAGTGAACTTCTGTAAGGAACAATCTGACTCAAGTTTAACAGACTCAAGCAATTAAGCTGCTGAAATTTATTGTGAACATTCATATAGGAATAATGACCACTGGGATGAAATATCAGATCATAACCATGATCTCTGGATGTATCACGGGTGAAGGAACAAAACGGATGTGATGAGGGAAATTTAAAATTTGGGTTAGATTTTCATAGAGTATGGATCTGACAGATCCAAATGTAGCCAGCAGGGGAAAAGGGGCAGTTTGGCGCATGATTCACACAGATGAGAAACCCTTAGTCAGCAAAGCCATTTGAACTTAGAGAGCTGAGTTCAGACATAACCTAATCTGGAGGGCTTATACACTTAATGGTAAGGTCCTAGGGAGTGTTGCTGAACAAAGAGACTTTGGAGTCCAAGTACATAGCTCCTTGAAAGTAGAATTGCAGGTAGGTAGGATAGTGAAGAAGGCATTTGGTATGCTTTCCTTTATTGGTCAGAGTGTCGAGTATAGGAGTTGGGAGGTCATGTTGCGGCTGTACAGGACATTGGTGAGGCTACTCAAGTGGTTAGGCCACTTGAGTATTGCATGTGATTCTGGTCTCCTTTCTATTGGAAGGATGCTGTGAAATTTGAAAGGGTTCAGAAAAGACCTTCAAGGATGTTGCCAGGGCTGAAGGATTTGAGTGATAGGGAGAGGCTAAATAGGCTGGGATTGTTTTCCCTGGAGCATTGGAGGCTGAGGGGTAACCTTATAGAGGTTTATAATATCATGAGGGGCATGGATAGGGTAAATAGACAAAGTCTTTTCCCTGGAATTGGGGAATCCAGAACTAGCAGGCATATGTTTAGGGTGAGGGAGGAAAGATTTAAAGGGACCTGAGGGGCAACTTTTTCACACAGAGGGTGGTACGTGTATGGAATGAGCTGCCAGAGGAAGTGGTGGAGGCTGGTACAACTGCAGCCTTTAAAAGGTATCTGCATGGGTATATGACTAAGAAAGGTTGAGAGGGATATAGGCCAAGTGCTGGCAAATGGGACTAGATTAGGTTGGGATATCTGCTCAGCATGGACGAGTTGGACCAAAGGGTCTGCTTCCGTGCTGTACATCTCTATGACTCTTCCAAAACTCCTCGCTCATTGTGCCTGATTCAAAAATTGAAGTTGATGTGAATACTACTTATATGCAGCTAAGATCTGTTTCTATGTCACATATGTCTAACTGAATTGCTTTGGCACCCACTTGACTCCATGGGAGCCTGAGTATCTATTTCTGGGTTGGTGGGCTTGACTCTATCTCAACATTGTCACCCTCGGAGCAAAAACTGTGTCTAATGCTGCCCCTTAAACTGAGGCAGCTCTGCCAAGTTGGAAATTTAATGACTTGTGCTACTTGACTCTGGAGTGAAATTCCAGCCTTTTCCTTTTACGTGTAATAAATTAAATAATTTTTATAGCAGCAGCAACTTGCACAATATGGCACCATTAACAACAAATTTACACAGAGGTTTTTAAGAGATTCATTTGGGCAAAAAAGGAATGTGTTTTTTTGGGGGGAAAATAATAAAAAGCTTGGTCAATGTAGCATGTTTTGAAGACTGTATTAAAATTAGGAAAGATAAATAGAGCCTTAGGAAAGAAAGAGTCGATAAGGGTCTTGAAACGTCATGCACAAAATGTCGACTGTCCTGTTCCTCGATGCTACCTGACCTGCTGTGCTTTTTCCAGCGCCATACATTATCGACTTTGGCTCTCCACCTTCTGCAGTCCTCACTATCTCCTCGTTGATTATAACCTTACTGTGAAGCCTCTTCCTAGGATGCCCACTTTGAAGAGGTTTTCCTCCTTCCTCCGCAAGCCGGTCCTGATGAAGGGCTTATGCCCAAAATATCGACTCTCCTGCTCCTTGGATGCTGCCTGATCAGCTGTGCCTTTTCCAATGCTGCACTTTATTGACTCTGACTCTCCAGTATCTACAGTCCTCACTATCTCCTTAGCGAAGAAATACCAGTGTTTGAGACCTAAGCAAATGCAACTGCCAGAGGACATGGGTGATCTGCAAAGTGTCCAGGGATGTGTAGGTCAGATGGATGAGACATGGGAAATGTTGGGTTATAGGGATAGGGTCTGAGTGGGATCCTGTTTGGAGGGTTGTTGTGGACTCGATGAGCCGAATGGCCTGTTTTTACACTGTAAGGATTCTATGATCTATGATCTAACAAAAGGCCAGATTGGAGAAGTGTATAATTTTTTTGAGTGTTGTGGGACTGGAGGATGGTTATAAATGAATCAAGAGATGTAAAGCTACAAAATTAATTAAACTTGAGAAAAAGGATGTGTGTAAGTCAGTGAGCATAGGTAGATTGGAGTTTGAATGATTTTGTGCACAATAGGGTATAATTAGCAGATGAATGTTTTTCAATGAATTCTTTTGGATCATTAAAGATGGAAGACTATGAACAGCACCAGAGTTGTTGAGTTTGGAAATGGCAAGGTCATGGATGAGCAATGGAGGTGAGTGCTGTTTTACTGAGGTGAAAGTAAGCTTAATGATGAAGCATTCTTCTTTTCATGTGGAAATAAATGTACATGATACTTTTTCATTATAGTTACGCTTTGAAATAAAATTAGTGTTTCATAAATGAAAATGGTAGAAATACACAGCTGATCTGTTGGCATCAGAAAGGAAGAAATAATAGATTGCAATTTTCGGTATAAGCCCTTTGTCAGAACTAGGTTTTGGGCCTGAGACTTTAGCTTGTCCTTTGTCCTTTTTTATTGTTGCTAGACAGGCTGCATTTGAAGCTTTTTTTTATATTTACAGATTTGAGATGAAGAGATACTTTGAGATACTTTAATTCACTGCTGTCTATAATTCTACTTTAAAATACGTAAGTGCAAAGAAAACTTATTTTAAAAAAACTACATATATGAAAATTTGTGTATTTTATAAGCTGCAGCATGGATTACAGTTTAAATTCTATAGGCATCTGAGTAGCATAGGATCCACCAAGATTTTGTTACAAAATTCAACAGAAAGTCTGGCGAGGCAGATTTCGATGTCTGGAGTATCTCATTTCATTTTTTACATAAATCACAAGTAGCAGAGTGAATTCCTCACTAAGCAGCGATGAGTTGCTAATTAAGGAGGATTATTGCTTGTTCAATACCTAGCGAAGAGTTCAACTCACCTCTTTAATATTCAACTGTCTATCTTCCTAACACACCAAAACAAACATCGAGGAAACTCAACATGAAAATCAGAACAGGTACCTGGAAGATTCAGCTCGCCACTTGCTTCAAACTGTCGTGATGTTGGATACCTAGTATCTATATCTCAGGGCACGCTCCATGGGCAATGGCCATACGCCCCCCACTTTTGACGTTGAACATGTGCCAGCCTCTAGGAATTGTCATGGCACATCTCTGATCGATTTGCAGGATGCTTTTGCATCTAAGTGCTGCACATTGGTCTGCACCAGAAGCTGTCATTATCATGCTGCAGCAAGGGTACTGTGTACTCAGGGATACACACTCAGGTCTTGGACTGGACCAGGCTGCATCTCCAAAGTCTTTGCTCTCTGTCAGTGCTCAGTCAGTCTGAGCCTAACTGGATTTTACAGCATTCCTGCCTTGCATTCCCTTGCCTTGCCTTTTTTGTGCTTTGTCCCCTCAGCAAGAGCTATAAGGCTGATATTACTTCAGTCTTGCCTTGCCATTTAGCACAGATGCAAAGGAAGAAAGCTTGTCCTGGTTGTCAGCAGGCCTCCGTTAAAACTGGTCTCTGAATGTTATATGTGAATAAAGTCAGATTTCATTCATCTACTATGTAATTTGATAGTTTATCATTGGTTCTATACATAAAAACACTACCACTTCACATACATAGAAATTCCTGTACCTCTGCCCAATGAAACCTTATAAACTCTTTTGAATTTGTAACACACAGCGACTCTTAAGTTCAGAGATTTTTGGAATCGTGTGTTGTATTATCCCATACTGTCAATTAGTGAATGAAAAAAGTCATCTCTATTATTTATTGAATAAGCTATATGTTGCGGTCATTGGCATTTGCAGTATTGCTTTTTATAAGCAGCTTAGAATTGGTGATTTCATCATTTGTGCCTGCAGTTTTGATGTTATTTCATCTTTCTGGAATAGTGTTTATTAAGCAAGCATTGCTTCAACCTTTTGATGTTTGATCTGATATGATGATATAAAAAGAACAAAAATGTCTGATACGCTGAATAACTAAAGGACTATTTACAGACTTTTCATATCTACAGATCTTGTTTTTCTTTGCTCTCTGCAGGCCTTTTGTCATTTGCAACCTCCTCCAGCTGGCATACCAGTGTAATTTCATTGCTGGGTCTCTTCATGTTAGAATGCCCATCGCAGCAAACAACAAATCTATTACACTTAAACTCTGGGGCTTCGATTGAACCAAACCAGGTTTGCTAATCACAAAGTAAAGTACTATACTGTGGATGCTGGAACACTGACATTAAAAACTGGAAGTACTGTAAATACTAGGCTGGTACAGCAGCATCAGTGGAGAGAAACAGAGAAAACAGAGCAGTCTTCTGATATCGCAGGTGGCGAGCATGAAGGCAGAAAGGGATTAATTAGGTGGAATGGTGGAGTTTCTGACCCTGTCGCCTTCCCGCCTTCAGCAGAACTGAATTATGGGCACCGCATTACTAATTGAAGCCTTAGGTGGCCATATGCAAGGACCTAATGCCCTTACTACAAGGATGTATCCTGTTGTAGGCAGTCTAGTCAGTCACCATGCAGCATGCACTGCAGGTAAATCTATGCAACCAAAAGCTACAGTTTCTCACTTTGGGGAAAGGGGGCGCCTTGAGTAAAGTCAGTCAGGGCCTGGACATCAATATACTGAGGGCTCACTGACAGTGAATCATCCCCATCCTTGCTGCTGAACTCTTCTCCCCCTGACTTCCAACCTCCAAGACCAGCCCTCCTTCCCATCAATAACCTGTGGCCTAGACTGCTGTGCATGTCTAGTACTCTAGCGCCTGTCCTTCTGGCAGCAGCTACAGCCTGAAGTGCACAAGATCTGCAGTCTCTGACCAGCCACCAGCTCTTGGAAGGAGGGTGTTCCATCACCTGGATCTTGATCCCTGGGGAAGGTGTATCACTGACCATTGCATCGTGCTTTTGGTTTGTGTGTCAGTGCTGCTTTCACAGGAGAGGCAGCACAGGTATCTCACTGGCTCCCAGGCACCAAGCAAGACAAATGACACCTCAACAAATTCCACTTAACATTTCAGACCTGTGACCTTTCATCAGAACTAAGAAAAAAAAATTGAGATGCTAGGGTTTTGAGCCATGGTTGGGTGGGACAAGGACCAAAGGAATGTTTATGATGGGGGAATTGAATGATGGATGAAATAGTCTTCCAGGATCAAAGAGTGTGGACATGGGTCAAGAAAAGAAGCAAAGAAACCACCAAGCTGCCCCAAGCAGGTGTGCTGCTGTCTAAAATGGACAAAGCAAACTACTCCATTTTGATTAATAGTTTGTGCAAATCTGCCTTTAATTTAAGTCTGAAGTTTTGTAAAAGAAAACTTTCGGACTGATTAAAAAGAAATCAGAAAACTTAAGTGCAGCAATGCCACCACCAACTGAGAGTCAAACTACCCATCAGCATATTATTCAGAGAGTCATCATAGTTGTCACAGAAGAAACTGAAAAATAGCATAAGATGGGAATAATAGCCCAATGTAAAGATCTGAGACCAAGGAACACTCAATGTTTTTTTAATTTTATTTATTATTGATAAGGCCATTGTGTTCTGAGGACTCATAACAGAAAAAGCAAATCAAATTGTTGAGGGTCATCACAAAAAATAATGATCCTCAAAAGCAATCTTGGTTTGTTCAGTTACCTCAAAGCAATTGATTTTGCCATTGTTTTATAGGATGGTTTGTTTTCAGTTGGAGGTTGTTTTTCAGTCATTAGCTGTTGGGAGGCTGTTTTATGAGTTGCTGTGTATGAATTAGTTTGTAAAGGTAAGAGTTTTAGTATTTCTGTTGTAATTAATTTGATGTTAGGCTAAATCATAAAACATTCATGTAGACTGTTTGGACCCAAAGCTGCCAAAGACATTCTCTCTTTTGTTCAATAATAAATTGTGAAGTTTCCACCTTTGATTGTGCTTGCAGATTAAAATGAACTGTCTGATTCGCTCAACCTCAGCTGTCTTTTCTGATCTCAATCCTTGCGAGATCTTCGATCCCTCAGTTATTCCAAAAGGATCGTAGGAAGACTAAGTCAGAAAATGTAAGCCTGTGTTGTAAATTTTCTCTCCCTTGCAACAATGACTTGCACTTACAAATTACATTTAACATAATCAATTATCCCTTCAGGGCACTCTGTAATGTGATGTGGCTAATGGCCAATGAAATCAAGTTAACTATAGTAAGTGAGTTCAAGTGCCCCACAATGCCAGAACCTGACCATGTAATTTTATTATAACCAAGGGGTCAATCAATTGGATAACTGGTCTGGCTTGTGCTTTATACTTCTTTTTAACTAGGTAGGGTTTTAATCCATCCATGGATTATCTGATGAAATTAAATTCCATTTATTGGTCTCAGGTTGACAGTGTTTGCCTTAGTATTCATGTTGGCCATTCTAAGAACTGACAAGATCTATAATCTTTATCAGGCTTTGCCCCTGCTTCACTAGTTTCTGTGAGATTTTTAATGTTCTTTTCTTTGCTTAGTGTTCTTTTATGTTATTTAAAGTCAAAATCTGGTTGCTGTGCAAATTGTAATGTTGAATTAGATTAGATTAGATTACATTACAATGTGGAAACAGGCCCTTCGGCCCAACAAGTCCACACCGACCCGCCGAAGCATAACCCCACCCATACCCCTACATTTACCCCTTACCTAACACTACGGGCAATTTAGCATGGCCAATTCACCTGACCTGCACATCTTTGGACAGTGGGAGGAAACCAGAGCACCCGGAGAAAACCCACGCAGACACGGGGAGAACGTGCAAACACCACACAGTCTGGGGTGGGAATTGAAGCCAGGTCTCTGGTGCTGTGAGGCAGCAGTGCTAACCACTGTGCCACCGTGCCGCCCATAATGAGAGCAAAACTGGCTCAGCATTTGAATTTTGAGTCTCAAAAATGTAGCAAATATAAATGAATGGTTAACAATTATTTATCTCAATGTTCCTGTGTCAGAACTTTATAAATTCCACCCTCATTTTACAGTGATTATGTGACAGTTTGCTTTTATAACATAGACAGAGGCTGAAAATGGCTGTCCTGCAAATCTCCAATTTTGTATTTCAGTAAAACACAATTGCTACCCTTCATTTCAAAGTAGATTCTGATTTTTTTTGTTGGATTAGTTCAATTTACCATCTATTTGTCACATTTGTTGCAAGTATTCCTCAACTATAATGGATATAAATTAATGAATTGTTTTTCTTAATTACATAGTGGGCTAATAATACGGTAGTGATGGCTGTTGATTGCACAGAATTGTGTAGAAATTACATTCAGCTCAAGAAGTCAGTTTCATTGTTTATCTTTGCAGAAGTCTAATCTAAGAGGCCTCTATTGATCACTTCAACTCATTTTCCTTCACATCCCAGGCTTCCAACACAGCGTGGTCTCTCTGTTGCCTGTGGACTCCATCACTCATTGACTATGGAGCAACTTCTTCTCCTAACAAGCGTCAGCTCTTTTGTTTCCCCATAGCATTTTTTCAACATGCAGTTATCATGTTAAACTACAGCTTTAGCTATATCTTGACGGCAACATAGAACCCTTCAATTCCCTTGAAGTCTCAAGCCCTGCTCTTTGCCATATTGATACCTCCCGGAACAATTCATTAACTTCTCTCTCATCCATTGGTTGGAATCAGTCAGGCCCTGAATAGCATGGGCATTGGTGAAAGAGTTTGGAGAATCACATGAGATTGTCAACAATAAGCATCCCCCCTTCAGCAGCACAAAGTACAGCATACAACGATACAAACGAGGAGCAAGGGTAGGCCACTATGCCCTTTGAGCCTGCTCACCGATTCAATAAGATCACGGTAGATCTGATTTTAACATCAACTTTGCATTGTTGCATGATCCTGATTGTCTTTTATTCCCTTGCTAATCAAGAATCTATCGACCTGTGTCTTTAAAATATTTAAAGAGTCAGCACCAACTGCTTTTGGAGGAAGGACATTCCAAAGATTGAGTTTTTTGTCATCTCTGTTTGAATTGAATTTGAATTGAATTTGAATTGAATTTATTGTCACATGTACTGAGGCACAGGGAAGAACTTGGTCTTGCAAGCAATACAGGCAGATCACAGAGTTAAATAGCATAGATAAGTAAATAATAGGTAAACAGTGGCGAAAACAAAAACGCAGGTACGGGCGAATGTCAAGAGTCTGTGAGTCCATTCAGTACTCTAACAACAGTAGGGTAGAAACTGTTTCAAAACCAGCTGGTGTGCGTGTTCAGGCTTCTGTACCTTCTCCCTGATGGTAGAGGTTGTAAAAAACCATTGCCATGTTGGGATGGATCTTTGAGAATGCTGGCGGTCTTTCCTTGTCAGTGGACCTGGTAAATGGATTCTATAGATGGGAGGTTGGCCTTTGTGATTGTCCGGGCTGAGTTCACCACTCTCTGTAACCATTTCCGATCTTGAATGGTACAGTTGCCCTACCAGGTAATGATACTTCCAGACAGAATGCTCTCGAAGGCGCACCTATAAAAGTTGGCAAGGGTATTTGCCATCATGCCAAATTTTCTCAGCTGCCCTTTGGAAGAAGAGACATTGTTGGGCTTTTATAACCAGTGTGTCCACATGAAGAGTCCAACAAATCTTGTTGTGGATGACCATTCCCAGGAGCTTGACAATCTCCACTCGTTCCATCTCTGTGCTGTTAATGTGTAGGGAGGCATGAGTAACATCCCGCCAAAAGTCAATAATGAGTTCCTTGGTTTTGCCGGCATTGAGAGCTAGGTTGTTTTCAGTGCACCATTTTTTCAGGTCTTCCACCTCCCTTTGGTAGTCTGTTTCGTCGCCATCTGAGATTCAACCGATTATGGTGCTGTCATCAGCGAACTTGTAAATGGCATTAGTCTGATATTTGGCGACACAGTCATGGATATACATTGAGTACAATAGCGGGTTGAGTATGCACCCCTGGGGGGTCCAGCGTTGAGTGTTAGTGAGGATGAAATATTGTCCCCAATCTTCACTGATTGTTTTCTACCCCACAGGCTACAGAGGATCCAGTTGCTTAGTCCGAGAGTGGGGTTTAGTCTGAGATCACTAAGTTTAGTAATCAGTCTTGAGGGGTAATAGTGTTGAAGGCTGAACTGTAGTCAATGAGTAGAATTCTTACATAGCTGTTTTTGGTGTCACGATGTTCCAGGGAGGAGTGAAGGGCAAGTGATATGGCATCTGACGTGGATCTGTTGGTCCGATAGGTAAATTGGATTGGGTCAAGAGTAGTAGGGAGGCTGGAGTTGATTAGTGCCATGACCAGCCTTTCAAAGCACTTCATGACCACCGGAGTTAGGGCCACTGAGCGAGAATCATTGAAACATGCTGCATGAGCCTTCTTAGGTACAGGGATGATGTTGGTCCTCTTGAAACAGGCAGGGACAGTGGCCTACTGCAGGGAGAGGTTGAAGATGTCTGAGAAAACCTCTGCCAGTTGATCTGCACATGCTCTGAGTGCATGCCCTGGTTCTCCATCTGGTTCCATCAATTTCCTTGGATTCACACGAAGGAAAACTGATTTGACCTCTGATGTAGTGACTGTTGGGATAGGTTCATCAAGACTTGTTGAAGTAGGTGTTATCTTTCTGCCAAAAATCTGCTCAAAGCGAGCATAGAAGGCATTGAGACGATCTGGGAGGGATGTGTCATTGTCTGCTATCTTGCACTGTCTCTTTTTAGAACCTGTGATGTCATTTAGTCCTTGCCACAGTTGCCAGATGCCTGTCTGGGTCTCTAGTTTTAAATGGGCACCTCCTCATTTTTATGCAATGATCTTGGTTCTAAATTCTCCACAAGAGGAAACATGCTATCACCATCCAATTAGTCAAGCCCCCTTCAGAAACATTTCTGCTTCATTTAAGTCACCTCTTGCTCTACTAAACTCCAGAGGATACCGGCCTACCCTGTCTAGCTTTTCCTCATTTTTAAAAAATCATTCACATGATGTGAGCATCACTGGCCAGATCAGGATTTATTGCCTATCTCTAATTGCCCAGAAACAGTGAAGAGTCAACTACATTGCTGTGGGTCTGGAGTCACATATAATCCAGACCAGGTAAGGTTGGCAGTTTCCCTCCCTAAAGAACATTAATGAACCAAATGGATTTTACCTGACAAATGGAAATGGTTTCAAGGTCATCAGTAAACATTGCATATTAAAGAATCAAAGTGAGAAAACCCATTTAAAAGATAAAAGACAATCTAGGTTTATCATTTCAGCTGCATGACATTGTAACCTTTGCGATAAATCCTATGTCTTATTTTCTCCTGCACAACCACCTGATGAAGGATCAACACTCCAAAAGCTAGTACCTCCAAATTAACCTGTTGGATTATAACGTGGTGTTGTGTGATTTTTAACTTTGTCCACCCGGCTCCTCCAAATCATCATTAAACTCCTAATTCCAGCTATTTGTTGAATTCAAATTCCACCGTCGGCCCTGGCAGGATTTGAACTTGGATCCCGAGAATATGACCTGGGTCTCTGGATTTATAACTCAGTGATAATAACACAAGGCCATCACCTCCCTGATTGCTTCAGAAGGCAATCAGGGAGGTGATGGCCAAGTATTTGCTGAGTGAACCTTCTCTGAACTGCTTCCAATGAATTAACGTCCTTCCATAAGTATGGTGACCAGTACTGTACACAGTCCTCCAAATGTGGTCATAATGCTCTGTATTACCAGAAGCAGAACCTCCATACTCTTGCATTCAATTCCTCTCATAATGAAAAATAATGTTCTAGTAGATTTCCTGATTACTTGCTGTACCTGAGGAGTAACGTTCTGTGATTCATGAACTAGCACACTCAGAACTCCCTGCATCTCAAAGTTCTGCAACTTCTTTCCATTTAGATGGTATGTTTCTTTTTTACTTTTTCTACCAAAATTGACAATTTTACACTTTTTGACATTGTACTCCATTTGTCAGATCCTTTCCTACTCACTTAACCTTTCTTGATAATCACTGGCTAGGGTGGCATCCATTGCCCATCTCAAATTTCCCAGGAGAACATGGTTTTGATCAGCCTTCTCGAACTACTGTGATGTCTTTGGGATGTCGGGATACCCACAGAGCTATTAGAAAGGGAGCTCCAGGACTTTGGCCCAGTGACAATGAAGGAATGATTTATTTTTATTTCAAAACTATACCTTATTCATAAACTATCAATAAGTAAATACAGCAAGTTCTCAAACTGTTCTGCAAAGGCTTCGCAGAAAATACGCTGACATTTTGATATTCCTCAAATCCTGGTTCAACATAAAAGATATTTTCTAAGCATGAAAGGATAATACAATTCCAAGTCAGGACTGTGGGATAGGATGAGATGATAGTCAGATGTAGAGTGGATCATGTCTGACAAACCACGTAGAACTTTTGAAGAGTTGACAAAGGTGGTGGACAGAGTTAAGTCATTGGATGTTATTTATATGGACTTAGAGCCATTGAGTCATAAAGCATAGAAGCAGGCTCTTTAGCCCAACATATCCATGCCGACCATGTTTCCTAAACTGAACTAGTCCCATTTGCATGTGTTGGGTCTATACCTCTTGAAAGCTTGCTGATCCATGTCCAAATGTATTTTAAGTGTTATAATTGTATCTTCCTCAACCACTTCCCCTAACAGCTCACTCCCATGTATGTATCACCCTCTGTGTGAAAAAGTTGCCCCTTAGCTCCCTTTCCAATCTTTCCCCAGTCTGCTTAACCAATGCCCTCTAGTTTCAGACTCCCCGACCATGGGAAAAGACCTTGGCTATTTTCTTCTCTGCAAAAAAAATTATTCAGTAGCTAATTTGTTGTCAAGAACCATACAATTAATCAATGCTTCACAATATATTTTTTGTGGAAAAGGATTTCCTCTGAAGAGGCAATGCACAAAATGCATTTCCATTCAAAATAATGTTTTGATTAGATTAGATTAGATTAGATTACTTACAGTGTGGAAACAGGCCCTTCCGCCCAACAAGTCCACACCGACCTGCTGAAGGACAACCCACCCAGACCCATTCCCCTACATTTACCCCTTCACCCAACATTATGCGCAATTTAGCATGGCCAATTTACCTGACCTGCACATCTTTGGACTGTGGGAGGAAACCGGAGCACCCGGAGGAAACCCACGCAGACATGGGGAGAACGTGCAAACTCCACACAGAGATTCGCCTGAGGCGGGAATTGAATTTTATTCATAATTTCCAAAGAAAAATGTGGAAGTTAATCATTTCAAATTTTGTTTCCCCACTTCTGAAAAGCAATGGATCAAAGGAGGTAATGCAACCTCGGAAAAGGTTGTTCCAAATTAACCTTTTACTTTTGGGTAGAAACAGTTGAATGTTTTTGATGAACACTGAAGCTGTGTTGTTTTCTTGGTTGAACAAGAAAGTGTGTTCATCAACTCTTGTTCCATTTACTAATCCATCTAAGAACAATGCCCAATACATTTTGCATATATTCTACATGTGAAACCTCAGCAATCATCGGAAAACACCTTGGATATTCAATGCCCCATATAAATCTCAATAAGGTCACCAGTCAGCCTCCTACAGGGATAAAGGTCCCAGTCTATCCAGCCTCTCCTTATAACAGAAACAATCCAGTTTCAGTAACATCCATGCTAATTTCTTTTTCATAATCTTTTCAGGTAAGTAACATCCTTCCTATACTAGCATGTCCAAAGTTTTATGCAATACTCCAAAAGTGGCTTTATCAATGTCTTGTACAGCCATAACATGATGTCCCAGCTCCTGTACTCAATGCTTTGACTGATGAAGGTAAAAGTACCAAAGACCATCTTCATTACCCTCTCTATCTGTGACACCACTTGCAAAACTATGTACCTGCGTCCCTGGGTCTCTCTGTTCAACAACACTTCCCAGGGCATGATCATTAACTGTGCAAGTCCTGCTCTGGTATGTCTTATCAAATGCAAAACGTTGCATTTATCTAAATTAAACTCCATCTGCCATTCCTCAGCCCACTGGCCCAGTTGATCAAGATCCTATTGTTGTGTTCATGATGTTGTTCATGTCTCCCATTAGGAGTATATTCTGTTCTCCTGCTATCAATGCTTCCTCCAAGTGGTATTCAGAATGGAGGAGATTCCTTAGCCACAGGTGGAAACCAGCATGAGGTTTCTTTGCCCATGTTTGATTGATATCACCAGATTACATGGAGTCCAAAATCTATGTTGAGAATTCCCAGAGGAACTTTCTCCCAACTATATACCACTGTTTTACCACCTCTAGTGAGTTTGTCCTGCTGGTGGGACAAGACACACCTAGGGAGGTACATGTGGTTTCTGGGACATTGACCATATGCATAACTGGATCAGGATTTTGCTTAACTTGTCTGTATGAGGGCTCTTCCAATTTTGGCACAACCTCCAGATGTTAAGAAGAACTTTGCATGGCTAACATGGCTGGGTTTGCCATTGTTGTTCCGTTACATCTGGTTCAGTACCTTTCTTCAGACTTTGTAACTGTTTTGGTACAACTGAGTGGCTTGTTAGAGCATTTCAGAGGGCAGTTAAGTACCAGCCACAATACTGTTGTTCTGGAGTCACTTGGATGCAGGACTAGGTGAGCAAGACCGATTTTCTTTCCTTACAGACTTTGTTGAAACCAAATGTATTTTGCAACACTAGACAATGGTTACGTGGTTGCCTTTTGACTACCATTTAATTGAAGACATTATTGAATTTGTCAGAAAGGAATCCCAAACCATGAGCCTCGGATTCTGAACAATTAATCCAGTGACACCACCATCACATCACCACCTCTCATAACAACATCTTTTCATATCTGTGGGGGTTCTTCTGCATCTTTTGTAATTTTAGTGTCAAATATAATTGCAAGTGATACTATTAACCTGCTAGTTGTTCTGTGACAAGCACAGTTATTTAACATGTTGGACATTCTGTTGGTGGTGATAGTCAGCAGTGATGTTGAATATTCCTTCAGTTATCTGCAGCCAGCTGATGTTCTGTGGAAAAGAAGCATAGAGAGCACAGCTGATGATCCATACTGAGTGATGTGGTTTGAGAATATAGTTGCTGTTGTTTACCATGTATTTGAGCTATTTTAATTATGAGATTGTGCAACATTGCACTAACATTTGAACAGATTTACCTAAAATTCACTTCTGGATGTAGGTTTGCTCGCTGAGCTGGAAGGTTCATTTCCAGACGTTTCATCATCCCACTAGGTAAGATCTTCAGTGGACCTCCGGGCAAAGCACTGTTGATGATTCCTGCTTTCTGTTTATATGTTTGGGTCTCTTTGGGTTGGTGATGTCATTTCCTGTGGTGACGTCATTTCCTGTTCTTTTTCAGGCAGTGCTAGATGGGGTCTAACTCAATGTGTTTGTTGATAGAGTTCCGGTTAGAATGCCATGCTTCTAGGAATTCTCATACATGTCTCTGTTTAGCTTGTCCTAGGATGGATGTGTTGTTCCAGTCAAAGTCGTATCCTTCCTGATCTCTATGTAAGGATACTAGTGAGAGAGGGTCATGTCGTTTTGTGGCTAGTTGATGTCCATGTATCCTGCTGGCTAGTTTTCTGCCTGTTTGTCCAATGTGGTGTTTGTTTCAATTCTTGCACACTATTTTGTAAATCACATTAATTTTGCTTGTTGTCTGTATAAGGTCTTTCAAGTTCATTCGCTGCTGTTTTAGTGTGTTGGTGGGTTTGTGGGCTACCATGATGCCAAGGGGTCTGAGTAGTTTGGCAGTTATTTCTGAGATGTCTTTGATGTAGGGGAGAGTGGCTAGGGTTTCTGGACGTATTTTGTCTGCTTGTTTGGATTTGTTGCTGAGAAATCAGTGGACTGTGTTCATTGGGTACCCATTCTTCTCTCACATTTTCAAATCCATAGAATCTCTAGTGTGGAAACAGTCCATTTGGCCCAACAGGTATACCACCCAGGCCTATTCCCCTTTCCTATTACTCAACATTTCCCCTGACTAATGCATCTAACCTACACGTCACTGAACACTGTAGGCAATTTAGCTTGGCTAATTCACCTAACCTGCACATCTTTGAAGTGTGAGAGAAAACTGGAACACCCAAAAGAAACCTACACAGTCACAGGGAGAATGTACAAATTCCACACAGACAGTCGCTGGAGGCCGGAATCAAACCTGGGTCCCTGGCACTGCGAGGCAGCAGTGCTAACCACTGAGCTACCATGCTGCCCTCAGCAAGCATGCCGTCCTGTTAATAAATCTTGGACCTCAATGGCAATATATATCTGAAGTTATTTTAGTTATCAAAAGGCAAAACTAGCTCTCTTGTGTTTTTCAGTTATTATTTCACAGCATAATTCCTAAAGTGTTATTTGCTCCTTATAACATTTGCCTACACGTAATTGTATTTTAAATTATTTGGTTTTGTCACAACTCACTGGAAATTATTTGCTGCTATTCCTGGAGTCTGCACAAATGTGAAAAGCTTTGGCCAGACTCTCCAACATTTCCAATTTATTTGACTGACAAACACAGATTAAAAGGAAACATCTTCAGATTTCTGTACTTAGCGAGACAGTCACTATTTACTAAAAACAAATTGTCTTTCACCAATTAAGAAACATATATTGCTAAATTATAAGACTATGAATTAAGTCTGTCCTTTACTAAATTACCTCTCTTCACAAGAAGATACACAATACAGACAAGACAATGGATACTAAGAGTGGAAAAAGAAAAACAAAGATTAACAAAACCTAAATCAATAGCACCAGTCAGAACCACAGGATTCAATCAGTTGTTTCCTTTCTCTTCCTTTCAATTCTATTTTAGTTCTTTGCTGCTGAGACAAGGTTGAAGAAATGTTCTTGCAGTAGTATTGCAATGAGAGTTTTCTAAAGTGCAGTGCTGAAGTGCAGAATTGTGTTGTCAGTGGATCAGAGATCAGTGCAGTGGGGCTGAATGTGTCCATGGATGGAGCTTGTGTGTACTCACTACCCTGATGTACAAGATAGAGAGGCAAGCACTGAGCTGCGCGTGCCAGGTAACTGCTCTGACTTTCACAGTGAGATTTCTTGGCATCTAGTTTCTATTCATTGCATGATAGAATATTAAACTGTACATTGATATCCAGTATACTGTGAGTAATAAGGGGAATAATGACTGATAAACTTTGCAAATAGGCCTTTCACCACTTCCTGGTGAGAACCTGATCTTGCTGTCCAAGTCTTAGTTGGAAAATGGAGCTTTTTAATCTCAATGAGAAAGCCCTTGATGGAAATCTCACTCAATTTCCCCAAATTTCTTGCGGACGTTGCTCAGAGACTCGGCAGATTCTTCCCTACCTTTCCTATCTTGTAAAATAGCTGGATTTCAAGTTTTTAATGAGGGGTGATATGCCAAGGTAATTAAGAGTTAGTAATACTGTTTGGCTGCAGCAAAATACCACTACCTATTTCTAAAGCCTTAGCAAATCAACCTGGGAATGTTTTGGAGGCCTGTCTTCTCAAAGGTTGAGTCAAAAAAGATATAGGTGTGGACTTGGACATTTGACTTTTGCTGTCAGAACATTATGGAGGGCCAGTCATGGTCAGGTGGAGCTTGAAGCTGAGTTATTTCCTTTTGAAACTGTTGTAATGTTGGCCTATATATATATCAAGTTAACTTCAATGGCTGTCTGTAATTTAGAGGAGAAAATTTGCCAGGCTGTACTGCTCCTAGTTTACATTGTGGTTTACCTCATTTCAATGTCTAATCCTTTTGACTTTGAGGAAAACGACTATGTGTTGACCCGTATAAAGTGCCCTTCCTTCATTTTTCTTCCCACGTTGTGATTCTCCCTTTAATTTTCACTACTCCTTTAAATATCAGTACAGGCAATTTCCCTTCCCTGTTACTTGTGTTAGCCCTGGAGTGATTTGACTTTGACCTGTGAATAAATATGCAAATGAGCACGTATTAGAGAACGAATAATGATAGTAACAAAGAAGCTTCAAACATACAATAAAGCAAGTTAACCAAATAAGAACCAACTTGAACCTGAAGAATAAATTTGGACCGAATGACTTTAAAACATGACTGCTATTGCTGCATTTGAATGGAATCATAAATTAATTTAATAATTTCTGTAGTGTTTTGGGTATCTTTGTGAACACCAGAGTATGCATGCATTTTTTCCCTAAAATGTTGAAATGATAAGTCAGTCGGCAATACCTTCTTTGTAGTTGATAAAGCAGCTGGTGAGCATTTGCTCATGTTAAGAGATAGCTGTATCCAGTTGCGTAGAGTGATTCAGGTTTATTTTGGTTTGTCAAGAATTGAACAAGTACAGAAGTATCTCACAATTTTTAAGAGCCTCCAAACACAAGATACTAACAAATCAACACTTAAAATTCATGCTTTCCATTTTGTAGGACACAGACTTTCTCCCTGTAGAGACACAAACTAGTGGTCTAAGCCCTGAGATCCTATAAAATAGGTTGCAAGATTGAAATGCAAGTCCACTGCTAGAGTTTAACTAGCTCAAAGCACAAACATTACAAGTACAAAGCACAGCTAAGCTTCCTGTTACTTGTCCAGCTACAACCATAATTGTTCGACTTGCAGAATAATCTGCTGTAAAGAAGAAAAAATCCAAAAGCCAAAGACAAGTTTACCCTTCAAGGTAATATTATTGAACATTACTGATCAATCATCAATATTGCCCTGGATTACTGAGTTGTTCAAATATCAGATTACTCAATCTTCTAATTGCCACCTCCTTTCTCTTTAACTTTCTAAATCTTTCCTCTGATCCTTCCACCAACTTGCTATTTAGTTTCAAACCCACTTTACAGCCTAGTTCTCCATCACACCAAGATACTAGTCTCAGCATTATCCAGATGAAGATGTTCTTACAATGCTTTTTCTCTTTCCCCTTAATGGTCGTTTTACCACATAAATCAAAACTCATTTCTGGTACATTAATCATTCAGCCATGCATTCCACTCTCTGATAATTTTTTGCCCTTTGTCACTTTGATCATAGTTCAGATCTTATTTATCTGTTGGGACCACAACTACCTACATTATTCTTTAACGATCTGGATGAAGGAACTGAGGACATTGTTGCTAGGTTTGCAGATGACATTTGGAGGGGCAGGTAGTTTTGAGGAGCAGGGAGGCTACAGGTGCACTTGGATAGGCTAGGGCAAAGAAATAACAGAAGGAATACGATGTGAGAAATTGTGAGGTAATGCACTTTGTGAGGAAGAACAAAAGTGTAGACTATTTTCTAAACGGGTAAGGGCTTCGGAAAACTGAAACACAAAGGAAGTTTGGAGTCCTCGTTCAGGATGCTCTTAAGGTTTAGATGCAAGTTCAGTTGGCAATTAGGCAATGTTAGCATTCATTTCAAGAGGGCGACAAGAGCAGAGATGTACTATTAAAGCTGTATATGGTCAAAACGCATTTAGAATATTGTGAGCAGTTTTGGATCGCATTTCGAAGGAGAGATGTTCTGGCATTGGAGGGGTTCCAGACGAGGTTTACAAGAATGTTCCCAGGGATGAAAGCTTGTCATATGAGGAGCAGTTGAGGATTTTGCATCTATACTTGATGGAGATTAGAGGGGATATGATTGAAATTTACAGATTACTAAGAGGCCTGAATAGAAGGTATGTAGAGGAGTTGTTTCCACTGGTAAGTGAGACTAGGATCTGAGGACACAGAGTGAAAGAATGAACTTTTAGAACTGAAATGAGGAGGAATTTCTTCAGCCAGAGTGTGGTGAATCTATGGAACTCATTGCCACAGCTGGCTGTGGAGGCCAAGTTATTGAGTGTTTTAAAGACAGCGTTAGATAGGTTTTTGATTAGTAAGAGGGTTAAGAGTTATAGGGAGAAGGCAGGAGAATATGTTTGAGAAACTTATCAGCCATGATTGAATGATGGAGCAGACACGATGGGCCAAATGCCCTAATTCTGCTCCTATAACTTATGGTCTTATGTAGTTTAATTTAAGGTCTTTGCTGCTGGTCAGAGAAACTGGGACCCTTTGCATTTTGCCATAGTTCATATCCCTGAAGACCTAAACACTAAAATAACCCACTTCTTCTTGCAAAAACAGGTCACATGATTGAATTGCTTACACAAATCCGGACCTTTATGGTTAATATTCTATCTATCTGGAAAATACCTTTCACTTAAAAGTTTCTTTATTTGATTTTTGAGAGAGCTGCTCCATCTTCAAAGGAACTTGTTCAGAAAGGAACAGATGCCTTGTTCTGAGATTGAGAAATTACTGAGAGAAATATATTTTGAGTGGCAAACCTTCATTTTTCAGCTCACTCAAATTAGTTTTATTTCCAGGTCATTTCTGAGGAAATAAATCCAGTTGGTCTCAAGATGGCACCCACATTAAAACATACACAAATGACTCTAAGGAGGAACTGTGAAAATTTTACATATTATTTTGCAAAGAAACTAATGAAAATACTAGGAAAGTTAAGTATTTTATTGCTATATTATTTGCTCACTTAAATTCTATTTTATCCTGAAATACATGCACCTAGCATTCTGACTTTTTTTTAATCAGAGAGTTTAGAAGTATATGGATGAAAATCTGTACCTTTTCAGTGTGAATCAGCAGCAAATGCACTGAACATCAGCTCTACCTTCAGGTTTCAATTCACATGAATGCAGCCGATTTATGCATTGAGCGTGATTTTTAAAAACAATTTAATAAGACATATTTTATTTTTCATTTATTTAAGGAGCTAGTTAAGTCCTGGTTGATTCTACAAGAGCATGTAAAATGTTAGATTCCTGCTTTAGAACAAAGACAGCTGTTAAAAATCATGAGTGGTTTTGAAAGAGTAAATAAAGATAATCTTCTTACACTGGCAACAGGGTCAGTAACGAGAAGACAAAGATTTAATGTAAGTGACAAAGCAAGCCTTGATGTTCTGGATTGCAAAATTTAAAGGGTAGCAGAGGGACAGTCAATTGTAACTTTCAAAAAGCAGTTGGATATGCACTCTAAAAGAAGAATTTGGAAATCAATCGGAAAAGACCAGCAAAGCAGAAAATTTGGATAGCTTGCCCAAAACACTAGCATTGGCACAATTCCAGGGCACTTTACTAATTGACATTGATATTTAATGAAGTGAAAAACACTCTCCAAATCCAAATCATTGGCACAAAAATAATGTTAATAAAACCCATTGAGGTACATCAACCTGTTTTTCTGTGTAATGAGAATCCAGGTAACAATGATTACATTTTTGTACAGTGTCTTCATATATTTTACTTTACGCTAAAAGAAACTAGTGTTGCTGCAATCATAATCCAGCAGTTCAAATTGAACTCAACCCAAACATTTAGTCAGTGTTTGCTGTTGCACTGAGACATGCATGAAATGATATGAGACATAACATCCCACAGTATTCGTGAACTACTTATGTAATACAGCACAAGGAGCTTCTCATTTTCTTTTTTCAGATATGCTCAGACGGGATCAAAATTAAGCTCAATTTCTATGTGTTCAGTCATACAAATTACAAACCACCCATCGGCTCTAAGAATGAAAATTCACTCATCTATTCTTTAAGATGCATGACTTTGAAATTTGGTTAGTTGGAGATGATGATGTCCCTTATCAATGCCATACACCTGGAAGTTATGATTCTTCTGTACTAACCCTGCAGTGATTTGAAAGTGACTAGTGCTTTCCTTTAAAGATTTTCCAGAACAAACATTGCTTTTCATTTATACCTACAAAAAGTGCTGTGGAATAGGAAAGAGCTCCAACATCAGAAAGAATTTTTAAAAAAGATTTAATTTAATTCAGCTACCTACTGATTAGAATAATCATATATTCTTCTTACCTACAGTTGTGATGCTTTGTTCACTTAGCAGAACCATTGAGGTAATGGTAGCAAGAATATTGTTGACAAGTGCAATGAGATTAGTCTTT